>NC_081568.1:1210053-1283632 GCF_022355385.1 Mustela nigripes
CACACGGAATGTGACCACACGGAATGTGACCACACGGAATGTGACCACACGGAATGTGACCACACGGAATGTGACTCGGCCTTCAGACGAACTCTGGCCCTGTGGCATGAGGTGGATTGAATCGGAGGGTATTTTTCTGAGCAAAATAAGTGAATCAGAGAAAGACAATCATCATGATTTCACGGAGGGCTGCTGGGGGGGGAAGGGGGCTGGGGTCGCTGGGGGAGGGGCATGAAGGAGGACACGTGTGTGATGAGCCCTGGGTGTGACATGCGGCTGATGAACCCCGACCTCTGCCTCTGAAAACAATAATATATTATATGTTCATTAATTGAAGTTAAATTTAAAAAAATATTTAAAAATTGCTGATGAGGGCGCCTGGGTGGCTCAGTGGGTTAAGCCGCTGCCTTCAGCTCAGGTCATGATCTCAGGGTCCTGGGATCAAGTCCCACATCGGGCTCTCTGCTCAGCGGGGAGCCTGCTTCCTCCTCTCTCTCTGCCTGCTTGTGATCTCTCTCTGTCAAATAAATAAATAAAATCTTAAAAAAAAAAAAAATTGCTGATGAGCCTAAATCCATGCTCCCAGGGCACAGGAAGTCAAGCCAAGCCCCAGAGAAAGGGGTGCCAGGTCCCCGGCAGGTGAGGACGGGCTGGGTGGGGTCTCCCCTCCCCCGCTGAACCAAGGATTCTCATCCCTGCGTATGGTGTGGTTCCTATATGTCACGGTAAAAATCCCCAAATCAAAAGAAAAGGACCCACTCATCAAGTTCTCTTAGATGTTACAAGAATTTGTGTACAAATAATAACTTTTCTGGAGCTCCCCAGATTACAGACTTCCCGAGAGCTGAGCTTGTGCCTGTCCTGGGCCCAGCCAGCTCGGGCAGAGTGGCCCCAGGGACCCTTCAGTGGGAGAAAAAAGCAGCATGGACCTACTATCCTCTCCTTTGTGAATGTGCACAGAAGGGTGCTTTAATTTTTGTGATTTATTTTACTCTTTACCCCTTTTGTTAGGGCTAAGCTCGAAGGAAGAGAAACCGGGGTAAATCACTGGTTAATGCATTAACGATTTTAAAACCATCTACTTGCCATACATTGCACAGTTGGCCAGAGCATCTGTGAGTTTTAAAAATCTTATTTTATTTCATTTTGCCATGGCCTTAAGCTCCTGGACACCTTTCTCTAGAGCTTTGCTGCATTTCTCGCACATTTCTCAATAATCCTACAGTAGCTGGTGATGGGATAAGGGTTCGGCATCCCCCAGACAAATGATAAATTCCAATAGAAGTGGAAGTGGAGTAGCATCCACGAAAGTTAAAGACAGAACTTCCGGGCGGTCCAGCACTGCTGCTCCCGGTACGTCCCCCGCAGATGTGAGCGTGGGGACTCAGTGGACATGAGTTCCCCTGGGCACAGCGGCGCAGGGAGCGAGAACAGCCCCGGGTGTGTGGCGGTCGGATGGATGACATGTCACCTACACAAACCCGGACGTTCCTGAGCCCCAGACGGGAATGACGTTTTGCTACAACAGGGTTGTAAAATGTGAAAACACGAATGCAACAGGCCAGCTACGGGCCAGGTGCTTCCTGATCCCTTTGGCACGAGGTGCCTGTGACAGGCCGATGGGTGAAGTGCAGCCAGGGGTGGGAGGGGGAGCAGAGGGTTTGCCGCTTCTTGGGGGGATGAATGGGTTAGAGCCGCAGGTGGAGACCCCGGGTCGGGACTGGATCCAGCGTCACCAAATGCCCGCACAGACACGGCTAACCTGGTAACTGCTGTTACATACGACTTATCACGATGAACATTAATACCTCCTACGGCTTGTTTTTAAGATTTTATTATTTGAGAGAGAGACAGAGAGAGAGAGAGAGCGAGTGCACCCAGGGGTGGGAACAGAGGGACAGGGACAAGCGGACTCTGCACTGAGTGTGGAACTCAATGCGGGGCTCAACCCCAGGACCCCAAGGTCGTGACCAGAGCCGCATCCAGCAATCGGACGCCTGACGGACCGAGCCACGTGGGAGACCCACCCTGCAGGATGTGTGTGTGCTCGGAGCTCACGATCAACATCACAATCCTAGTGTCTGACAGACCATTTCTGGTTGTTCGCAGAGAGCAGTGAAGGGCTCCCTGTTTACTTAGTAAGCCTTCCATTGTTGCTACCTAGTCCTACAAGGCGGACCTTGAGGCTGCAGCTCTGATAGGGACAGCAGGGCAGCCCACAGATGGCCCAGCAGCCCGCTTGCTTCGGGCGTTTCCCTGTGTACAAAGTGCAAGGGGTCGGTAAGTTGCTGCAGGAGCAGAGGCCATCCAGGAGACCAGGAGACGGCGTGTTACCTGTGCTGGTTTGCCACCTGCTTGGCAGTCCAGCCACACCAGCTGAGGCTTCAGGATTTGAAGCTGGTGCACGTTCCCAGAAGACTTCCATCCTCCAGGTACATCCTGTGTGTGAGGTCACCCTCGTTCGCTGCTGTCATCTGGGAATGGATATCCAATCTATTTTACAGGTAAGAAAACCAAGTTTTAGAGCAGTGAGCAGGCTCCTTTGCACTTGGACTGACGGAACTGCAAAGCCAGGCTCTGAAGCCATGGCCGGCACACCTGAGACCACCGCGACGTGCCTGGGAGGCACCCGGTGTCTTCACACTCGGCGCTGTGTCCTGAGCACTGGGACAGTCCTGGCTCATGGGTGGCAGCCAGACCACTGCGCAGACGGATGAATGAAAGCGAGCGTGCGGTCAGAACTTAGCGGAGACCAAGTCAAAAGCGATAAATCAGTCACTGGGGTACAGAATCCGGCCCTTAAAACCCCCCCCCCCCCCAGTATTTCTGTGCTCACGTTAATGACAGTGCCATATTCAAATGATCAATGTGGTGTCAAGATACATATTTTTTAAAGCTAATTTAATGATTCAAAGTTAGAAATTGTTCTGCACTTTAGGCATCTCCGCAGCGTGAGACACAAAGGCCCACTCCGAGCTCCAACGATTCCGCAGGCAGCGTGCCCCTTTCAGGCCGGAAACCCCATCTCAGCCTGCAGCTCCCCCTCGCCTGTCTGAACGTCAATAATTCACCGTTCGAGGGCAACGGGCCCATTAACACAGAACAGCTTGAGAATACACTCTTCATTGATCAGATAAACAAGTCATGAGATATTTTATTACAAAATGATGGACCAATCTAGCCCTCTTTTCACCAACAATGGACTTATATTGAATGTGAAATGGCAAGAAATTTGCTTCCTCAGGGAGCTATCATAAGAAATACAAAGTGAAAGCATATCATGAAAATGCTCGATCTAACCGGATTTGTATTGAATTCAGCCCACATTTAAGTCAGACCCCTGATCAACTAAAGTCCGATGGAGTGTGGGCTCTTTTCTCTTTGTTCATCTTGCTCTTGATCATTTGCAATGTTTTGCTTTATAGCTCTGTCATAATTTTGGCTTTTTCTGGGTGTTTCTTATTGAAATGCATTAATGACATTGGTGACTTAAATAAGCATTTGTTATAATTTTAAGACCATTTTAGGTAAATGATTGACTTGACTTTAAATCTATTTCATGAAAATTTTAAATCTATTTCATGAAAATTATTTTTTACTTAGAAATATAATAGTTATCATGGTAGCAAAGATGTATTTATGCAGTGCTGGCTTTCTACGTGTTGCAGCAACGGCCCCACAACAACTATGCGGGAGGCAGGTAGAATCCAGGAAGCTGGGATCGGTCTTTCCAACATTCTTTCTGAGTAAGTAGTCCGAGAAACCCCCTCCTACAGAGATTTGGACCCTGCCAGGTGGAGCGAGGCACACTGAGAAAGCCCATGAGTGCAGAGTGGCAAGTGAGCATGGGGCCACCTGGGCAGCTGGGTGTCGTTCTGGGGACGCTGGGCAGAGCAATCACTCCAGCACCTGGTCTTGGCTGACCTTGGAATGCCCGATGAGGAGTCTACAGGATTGCGTGGGGCAGTCCCATTGCTACAGGGGAAGCCATCCCAGGACTGAGGGTGTCTGCCAATGTCCGATGGGTCAGAACCTGTGTGTTCAGGGCCCCACATGGTGGGACAGGAGACAAGTCCCACGTAGACTGAGGGACTATGTTAGAGGTTCCTGCAAAGTCAGGACTTTGGAAGAATGGGACCTTCCATGGAAGGTTGAAGGAAACATGCCCTTTTGGAGCAGGTTGCCCCTCGTGGTTTTGATGCGAGGACAGTCAAAGGAAGAAATCCTATCCATTCTACTACACCGAAGCAGAAGCAAACATGGGTCTTTTCTGAAGGAATACACTTTAAACAAGAACAGTGACTTCAAAGAGTTTCACAGGTGAAGTTCCATGAAACATGAGATCAAAACAGAGAAAATGAGTCATTACAACCAAGAAGAGGCAGAAACACACACACATCAGACGCTAGTATCACAAAAAAGATAAAAAAAATGCATATATGTAGTACATTTAAAAAAAAAAAAGGAAATTTATAATATGAAGTAGCAGAAGCTATCAAAACTGACACATCGAGTTGACAGCCAAATACGACTTCCAGAAATTAAAAATACAATAATCAAATCAAACAGGGGGTGGGTCACACAGAAGTTCAGAGACAGAATTGGAGCTGAAGTTATTACATGTGAAATCCAGAGGACTGATCTTGGGAAGTGCCCCAGAATGCCCCACCCAGTTAGAAAGAGGTGAAAGATAAGCAGGAGCTAAAGGATCCAGCGCAGAGACTAGGGATGGGGTGAAGAGGAGACACGCAGACAGGCACACTGGGGATGCTCCAGAATTAATAGCAGACACCAGATCTCAAATTCATGAAGCTCCACGAGTCCCAAGCAAGATAAAAAGAAATTCACACCTACAATCATGTGATTGAAAAGCACTACGGAGGAGAGTAAGACTGGTCTTCTCAAGAAGAAACAGAGGTTTACTGCAAAGGCGAGAGCCATCAGACAGCAGTAAGCTGAGGACCTCTCAGAGTTGACAGAGATGGGGGACTGGTTCATACATCAGGCAGCCCGGGTGGGGAGCCTCATTATGCCTGAGGCGCCAGGGGGAGTGAGCAGGAGGCCATCCCTGCCGTAGTGCCGCTAAATGAGCCCAGGCTGTGTGCCACTCAAACGTTCTCTCACAAAGCTCTACAAAGGTAGTTTTCTAAACAGCTAACTAATTCCAGAAACTGAAATGCAAGCAAAAAAATTTGTACAGTGTTTTCTAAAGGAATACAACACAATCTAGCATCAATGATGTAAAATCAACAATTTCCAGCACCCAGGAAAAATATATCCGGCATGCATAGAAGTGGGAAAGTGACCCGGGACCAGGAGAGACATCAGTCTGGGTGAGAGCTGTTCAAAAGCTGGGTGCCCCTGCCTGTGCCCGCCACCCCCCTACTGTGTCTCTCTCTGTCAAATACATAAATAACATCTTAAAAAAACAACAAGCTGGTTTCTTGTTAGCAACCATGGAGGCTGGAATAGAGTGGCCCAACATCTTCCAAGGGCTAGAAGAAAATAACTCTTCAGCCCCAAATCCAGTGAATATCCAGTGAATATCATATCCAGTGAATATACTGTGTCATAATGGAGGCAAATAAAGACATTATCAGATATAACTAAAAGCACTTGTCACCGGCAGATGTCCATACTATAGGAAGTGCTGATGGTATTTCTTCAGGATGCAGAATTGCACCAGATGGAAACCAGAATATGAGAAAAAATAGAGCAGCAGAAATGGCAGATATCTGAATAAATTCAAAATGCTTTTTTTCTTTTTGTTTTTCCCTCTTGATTTTATATAGACCACAAAACTACTTAAAAGAAAAACTGTAACATTGTCTCATGGATTTATGATGTATGTAATTGTATTTTAAATAATTGTTCTAACATAAAGGGTAGGAAACATGGATATAATTGTGTCAATATTTTGTTATATTGTTATTAACAATATAATTGTTTCAATATTTTATGTGTCAAGGTTTCAATATTTTACCTGAAAATGGACCCATTAAAAGTTAAGAATGTATATTGTGAACTCTAGAACAACCATGACAAGAAATGGAATTCTATAAAATTTGTAGGAGTGTGATATGTGACAACAATAGGCCAGGGAAGGAATGAGGAGAGACTGATGATAGATAGATAGGTGATAGGTAGATGATAGACATAGACAGATAATCAATGACAGACAGGTGATAGAAGACAGGTGATAGATGACAGGCAGATGGCAGAGAAGGATGACAAACAGGTGAGCACAGATGATAGATGATTTAGATGAAAGACAAATGATAGGTAGCTAGATGGCTCTTGAGCTTGAATCAGTCGAAGAGGCACAATTTCATAAAAACATTAAATGAATCTAAAATAAAGCAGAATTGAAGACAACAAATAGAAAATACAGAAAACACTTTGCAAGACATGGATTTAAATCCAAGTCATCAATAATGACACTACCTGGAAATAGCCTGAAAATTCTGGTTAAAAGTCAGATGTTGTAAACATGGATAAGAAAGCAAGATCCAACTAAATCAGTACACAAAAAACTCACTTTAGGGGCGCCTGGGTGGCTCAGTGGGTTAAGCCTCTGCCTTTGGCTCAGGTCATGGTCCCAGGGTGCTGGGATTGAGCCCTGCGTTGGGCTCTCTGCTCAGTGGGAAGCCGGCTCCACCCCACTCCCGCCCTGCCTGCCTCTCTGCCTACCTGTGGTCTCCGTCTGTCAAATAAATAAATTTAAAAAAAAGCCTTAAAAAAAAAAGAAACTCACTTTAAAAGTAAAATGATAATAAATTACAAGTAAAGGATGGTTACTTATCTATCATGTAGATGCTAACCAAAGGAAAGCTGAATTGGCTGGATGAATATCAGAAAATTTGAATTCCAGAATAGGGAATATCACCAGGATAAAGGGGAATGATTTGCCAACAGTAAGGGGCTCAATTCATGACGAGAACACAATAGTCCAAAATGTATATGGCACAACATCAGGGTTTCAAAGGACATGAGCAAGGACTGATGGGAATGAGAAGAGAAATAGAATAATCCACAATCATAATTACAAATACCACCACTCCTCTCAGAAATTGGTAGGACAAAGTTAATAGAAAATCTGTAAATGAAAAGTTTGAACAGCACTATCAACCAACTTAATTTTCAGAAACAGAGACAAGTCCCCAAGGTAAACCATATTCTGGGCCCTAAGTAAGACTCCACAAATTCAAAAGGATTGACATAATAAAAACTATGTCTTTCGTTGTTAATGAAATTAATGTAGAAATCATTAACAAGATGTTTGAAATTTCTTCACATGCTTGCAAGTTAGAGCACCCAGTCCTAAATAGATTAGGCATCTCACCTCCCTCCCCTAATATGAGAAATTAGCAAGTGTTCTGATCTGAATGAAAATGAAAACACAACACACCAATATGCAGCTAAAGCTGTGCATAGAGGAACGTTTATAGCATTAAATGCTCTTATTAGATAAAGAGAAAGCCTCATGTTGATTATCTAAGATTCTTATAAAAACTAGAAAAAGAAAAACAAATTAAGCCTAAGATAAGCTGAGAGGAAGATCTAGAAATCAGAAAGATGGTAGAGAAAAGTGGGTGACATATAAGACTGGCTCTTTGGAAAGATCAACTCAGTGATCAACCTTTCACCATGATGATCATCTATTTGGGCTTGTGTGTGCAGTGAGTGGTGGTGATGCAAGGCTGCTGATAAGGGGCCAGGGGAGTGTGCAGGTGGGCTGGGGCTGTGCTTTAGTAGTTCAGAAGAGACACGGGAGCGGTTGGTCACATTTTTCTGGGATTCTGGTAAGAAATGTATGAATTTTTACTTTTCTTCCATTCCTTGGATCATGTGTCTTCTCTAGTATCCATGAATAGCAACCTTGGTCATCCAAGCACTTTTTCCCACTCCTCTCCTGGCGCTGGACTCACCCTAGGAGTTGAGCCTTCCAGGAAGTGTGCTCATACCTGCAGATACAGTTCTGTGCAGGACTGGGGGCAATGCACTGCCGCCATCTTGCTGAGGCCACACGACTGATGACCCAGCTTCTTGCCCTGGGGCCCCTCCCTCAGCCCAGGCCTGCCCCCACAGTGAGGGACATCTCAGGATCCCAAATGGGAGGAGTTTTCACACTTAACTGCAGCCTCAGTGCCCCATTCTGTCCTGAGCGAGGACATCCCTCCTGGCCCCAAGTACTCCCACAAATCCCAGGTCTGCAACGGTGCCCTTCTCTCCTGCAGAGTTATGGTGGTGGCTGACCGTGTGCAAACTCCCTGCCATGTCGGGGATGCTCTGAGGGTGTGTGTGCATACGAGGAGGGGTGAACTTGCACACCTGCTTTACCACTTGGAATCACGAATTTGTAAAACTGGTTGGTAACCGATCACCTTGACAATTGAGGAACTGCAGCTGATGTCGGGATGTTTGCGATGGGCTCATGGTGCACGCAGACGCTCTAGGTCGCCACGCCATGAGGAGCTATCAGGATGGCTGCCTGGCTTGCCCGCCCTCCTGCACAGGCTCCCATCAGTGCCCCACAGAGAGGTGCTCCTGGGGGCATGGCCACATGGTCCATCTGGAGCTGTGCTCCTCCGTGTGGGGCACCGCGTCTGTGACGCTCCGTCTGCCCACTTCCACTCCCGGTCACTCCCGGTGCTTTGCGCAGGGACCCGCTGGCTGTGGGCAGGAGAGTCAGGCAGGTCCAGCTGTGATGCGTTCCTCCGTCGCTGACATCTGACCCTCCAGCTCCACTTGCCTTTGATTCTGCATGCCTGTGTCTGCGGGCCTCTCCCAGAACCTTTTGGATGGTGATGGCTTTTTGGGCTACAGGACCCAGGACAAGCAGGTCCCAGGCCGCCAGCACTCAGCTCTCAGCCTGCAAAGTGGATGGATGTGCCCGGAGGGGCAGAGGACACGGTCTCTGGAGACCAGCTCGCCTGCCAGCTGTGCTCTTTCTGCCTGTAGAAGGTCCTTTCCCTGCCTTGAAGACACACCTGGTTGCCCAGGGCAGTCCCTCCACGGCTGAGCTCCAAACTTGGGTCAGCCTCTCTGCCTATCCCTGGTCCAGGGCTTTTCTGTCGCTCAGCAAGACCGTGCTGGGCACACAGATTAACGTTGCATGAAACAGTCACCGTTTCCTTGGATTGTGGGCTCATCTTTTAAAATGCGCATGGTGTCCGGCAGTCTGAGCACCGTGCCGTCTGCCAAAATGCCTCCTTCAGCAAGGCAGGTCAGCAGGCTCTGGACTTGGAAAGCAGAGTTTGCTGTGAGATGGAGGTTTTTAGAGAAAAAGGACTGAATTAAAAAACTACAATTCAAACTCACATAATTTAACTTGTTTGTGCCCAATCAATCTTGGCATACTTTTTTTTTTTTTAAAGGTAGCATGGTTTCCTTGAACTCTGAGTATATTAGATATAAGTTATAAATGTGGATGCATCCCGGTTTATGTACTAATGTTTATTATAAATTGAACAATTTCTCAGGGGATGAACAACATAAATTAATCTTGTAGGTTTTGATGTCTTAAAGTAAAAAAATGAATTGAACAGTAACTCATTGATATTTAGAAAATAGTAGACATATCTTGCAGTTTATTTCTTCTCCTGCTGAAAACATTTGGGATTTAAACAACTATTTCTTTTATAGTACAGACAAAAAAGATTGTACTTCTGACAAGAAGGCTCCCTGGAGAAAGAGCCTTGCGTGGAGGAAATGAGTCTCGCCGAAGCCGGAACCCCTTCCTTCATGCTCTCCAGTGGCCGTCTGGGTCAGTGACCCCCGGCTGGGGAGCACTTAAGCTCTTCCTTTCCTGGGAAAGGCATTTCGGGTGTGCTGGGGGGGGGGGATTGCCACCTTCCCCTCTAGGACTGCCACCCAGATCTTGCCCAGGTGTGTGGTGTCTCAGGTGAATGAGACCCCGACGAGACCTCCGTGGCAGCAGTCACCAGCACCCTCGAGGCTTGGGGCTCCCTAAGGCAGGGGTGCACCCACGCGGGAGTGGAGCCCCATCCTCGGAAGACACGGCCCCTGCAGATTCGTGGTTCATCAGACCCGCTTGCGCTGTTCTTGCTGTTTTTGGTTTTATTTTTGGGTTTGTAGGTTTTTCAGGCAATGGTCTGCAAAACCAGAATGACGTGAGGACAGCGATTAGTCTGCTCGCTTTGGCCATTTCCCCGGCGGACTGCCTCGGTTTTCTCCTCCAGTGGTTTACGGCGCCTTCCAGGCCGTGCCGTGATCACAGTGTGGCATCCCATCGATTACTCCAAACCAAGACAAATATGGCCGAGAGCGGCCCGCCCCACACAGCGGCCGGGGAGACTGGCCCGAGCAGCCGATCATTGCTCCAGATACGAAAATCAATAGGATAATTCAGAGTGTAAGAAGAGTGATCTGACTTGTCAAGTTTACTGATTTGTGTTTATGTTTTAAAATGGGACGAAAGACCGATGGTTCCTCTTCTCTCTGCACACTTCTAGCAAAAGCCAAGAATTTTCCTCAGTTGTGAAAAATAAGGCAGCCAGTCCATCAGTGGCTTTCAGGGTTTCAGTGACAGAAGATCGCGGTGATTCTAAGTGCTCACCGTGGAGGAGAAGTACTGAACAGAGGAGAAAAAGGAACCAGATAAATACAATCAATGGGTTCAGTTCGTTCCAAGAAGAAATAGGGAACACCCCCCTGTGAGAAACGGCCGCTGCGGGACTGATGGTGGACGGGGTGACACAGGAGAGTCCCGGCCTAGGTACGGGAAGCAGGGAAACGGGCTGGTCCTGGAGGACAGAGACACGTGTCTCCCGGAGGTGGGACCTTGGGGGTCTTTGTTACAATGTGGTTTCACTTTTGCGCCACGTGGGCGACGTCCCTGACACACGCCTTGGGTTTCAGCCCCTTCATGGCGGTCTAGATGGCTGACCCCAAGCCGACCTGGTTTGCTCCCACCGCTGCATCTCAGAGATAGAGGACTCCGGACCCGGGGTGCTGAACAGCCTCCCCTCGGGCAGCTCCGCCTCTGGGCGCACTTGCTGTCCTCGGTCTGGTGGCTCCCTGATGCGTGGGGGCTGCCTGCCTGCGGCATGTGTCCACGCCATGGACGGAGCGCTTGGGCAACACCGAGGGCCTTGCTTTCCTTGGATTCCAAGGAGCCAGAACAACAAGACAGCTCGAATCATACGGGAAGTCCCGGCCAGTGACGGGAGAGGAGCATCTCTCCTCTCCCTTCCTGAGCCTGGGTTCTGGAGGGGGGTGCTCTAGGGCCGCCACCTGGTAACCTTACGGATAGGGGCCACCTGGAGGAGGGACCTGTCAGTGGGCTCCAGATATTGCTAACAAGACATCAGGAAGCAGCAACTAAGTGCTGACACTTGGGGCCTGAGGGCTGGGTGCTGGCGAAGGTGGGGGGGTGAGGGACAGAGGGTCCCACAGAGGGGAGGACCGCGGGTCCCCTAGAAGGCACTGTGGTTTCTCCCCTGCAGGTTCTCCGTGGACCCTCTGGCCCCCAGGGGGTCCAGGTGCCGCTCTGACCCTGGGACTGAGGATGCCCCGTGCAGGCCTGCAGGAAGCATCTGTTGGCAGGACACTGCATTTGATGAGGGCCAGGGTCTAAGGTTGGAGGGAGAAGGAAGCAGAAGGGGCCGGGATGGGAAGGAGGTGACACAGAAGGACCATAACGGCCCCCTTGCGTCATGAGCAGAGCAGTGCCTGGGGTGACACAGGCACCGGGGTGGACTGTCACTGGCACACTCAGGGACCGAGGGCCGTGGCCATCATCTGCATGGGATTGCTCCTGAGCAAACACCTCCAGTGTGTGTCCTGAACCGTGAGGGACTCACCGCTCAGCAGAGCCCTGCGCTGGCTCCGGAAGGCTGGCCGTGGCTCCTGGGGCTGCCGCAGGAGAAATGGGTCATCAGGGGCCCTTTCTCAGGGGAGGGAGGCAGCCCGGAATGTTCTGGAAACAGGCATCACTGGCGGGCCCCTTCCCTGTAAACGGCGGCTCTGGCTCTCACAGCAGCACCATCCGCATGGGGGGCCTTGGGCAGAGCCTGTCCCTCGGGCGCCACTGCGCCAGGGATCTCCCGCATCTGCCCGGCGCCTCGGAGCGGGATTGCGGGGCGCGGCGGGCGCAGAGCGCGCGGGCGTGAGGTCCTGACGAGACGCCCCGCAGCCGCCCGTGGCCTGTCCCGGCCGAGGGGCTTCTGGGCGCAGGGCCGGGCCGCTCAGTGACGGACCGCTGGGCGCCCGGGTCCCGACGCGGCTCACAGAGAAGCGCCTCGTTACTCACGCGTTTGCCTCTGCAGAGCAACGTGCGCCGTCGAAGGTCGACGCGCGGCGAGGCCGGGGGCGCAGGGGGCAGGGGTGCGCCCTCCCGGGCGGGGCCGGGCCGCAGCGGCCGCCTGCGGCTCGCGTGGACCCTGGTCACGGCTCCGTCCCCGCCCAGGCGCCCGCGGGGGCCTCTGCGCAGCGCGTGCCGGTGCCCGCCCGGCCGCCGAGACCGCTCGCCGCGGGGGACAGAGGCGCAGGGCTGGCGCAGGGCAACTTCACCCCCGTCTCCGGACACTGGAGCCCCCGCTGGCCCGGACCCCATTGAGCGAAGGATTCGGGGCGCGCGCAGGCAGGGGCGCACGGGCACGCGCGCGCGACCCCCGCCGGGAAGGCCGGCCCGCGCCCCCTCCGCGCAGGCCGCCCGGCCTCCTCCCCGCGCCGCGCCATTCAGCAACATGAAGCAAATTAAATCAATGAATTCATCCCAGCAGATGGCCACTTTAACACTCAGTTAGCCTTTAGATAATTGAGCGTTGACTCCGGAATCATAAAATGGATGGCTCGTTTGTACATTTTACTGAAATAGATCGCCGAGGTTAAATAAATGAAATCCCATTTGTCAGGCGGTAATAAATGGTCTCCCCTTCTGCAAACAGCTCTGTTTGGCCTAATAAATACAGGGACGTTACAGCGTCCCTCCCTTGATAGGGTTACAGCTTAATGAAATGGTCTTCCCTCCGCTTGTTTGTTCCTCCTCCTGCGCCGCGTGATAAGTAGCAAACCAACGAAGCTTGTAATTACAATCTTACAGAAACCCGGCCAATCTGTATATAAATCTCACCCTCCAATTACAAGATGTAATAATTTTGCAGTCAAGCTGGTAATGAGGTCTAATATTCGTGCCTGCGATAATCCCCCCTGGTTGCTGACTCTATCAGATGTTAGCTTTGTAATTATACTGGCAGAAAATCATTATTTCATGTTCAGCAGAAAAATGAGGTTGGTGGGAAGTTAATTTTCTCTATGCTCTGTGAAGCATAGACAAAATTTTAATGATTTAATCATTACGGTTATCCCTTCTGCAATTGACCCACGTTACTTGTGCAGAAACATTGGCACATTTTAAAAGTCCCTGTTACCCGATAAAGCTTGCCAGGTATGCAGCTTTTAATGTAAGAATAACTGTATACAATTAAACTATTACCCTGCTGGTACGAAGAATTCATTTTCATTTTTAGTTTTCATTATTTGCGTGTATGATTCATGGAAATGTTTACATCTTGCCCACACTGCAATAAATGGCTAAGTTTAAAAAACAATTGAATTACATTTTCCCGATTATGCCCACCCCACAAAACTTCATCATCGAAGAGCCGTGTAAGGCGATGGCCTGAGAAGTTAGGGTTACTTCGTTTTGCGTAAGAAGTGAGGACAAAACGTGGGGAACGGCCCATACCTCATTTTGGGGATGTGATTTCTTACCGGTAAGCTTTGCTATTCCTAAGGTTGGATGTTGCAATGTTTAAAACAATGCACTTTTCAGTATACTTAAATAGTTTACTTCACACAGTATTCTCTTTCCATATTTTTGGTGACTCTCTGGTGACACGGGGAAATCACACATGCACACTTGGCATTTCAAGCCACTTACAGGCTAAAGAAGAGTAAGGTTATTAGCACCACACTCTGTAGGAAGTGGAATTTCATGGTAGACGTTTGAAAACGTAGAGTTCCTTCCCCCCTGTGCTGTATTTTGCGGTAAAACTAGCTTCATTCTGGAACTCCTAAAAACGTCAGTGAAGCCAGGGCACTCAGGGCAGACTTGTGTCCCTGGTTCTAGGTTTACCGTCCACCCTGCTCCGTGAATACTACGTCTTCTGAGTCAGACTTGGCCAACCTGCCTTCCTAGGACCCCCAACTGTCTGGGCTGGGCTGCGGGGGTGGGGGGAGCAGAACAGCCCACGTGTGGTGGGCAGAGCAAGGGTAAGCCACACAAATGGGGGGAGGGACATTCAGGAGGTAAACCAAGGTGATCGTGGGGAGAAGACAGCCCCCTTTGGAGGATTAGCCCTTGCCAAACCTTGTCCTTATGGAACGATGGGCAGATAACTTTTACACACAGTGTCATTTTAATTTCCAGCTGACGTATGTGAATCGACTTATCACGGAACTTGGTTTCTTCCTTCACAAAGAGCCAGTCACAACTCTTGGGACATTAAGATAATAGAATTTTTAGGGTGCAAGCCAGTGTGATGCTTCTGAATGGACAGCGTGTCAGTCACTTGCATCAGGACCACGGGTGTCCTGTGAAACGCAGAAGGGGTCTCACACCAGCGTGGGGCTTGTGTCCGCGGGGGAGTGGAGCAATGGGGTGCCGTCGTGGAGACGATGGGGAGCGTCCCATTTCCCGACACTGTTAGGTTCTCCCCAGGGAACAAGGAGTGGGAGAGCATCACTCTCCTCTGTGCTGAGTGTGCTCTGCTGGTGGGCGGAGGTCTCCGGGCTGACTGGGAGGGCTGCGTGAGCTGGCCCCTCCCGGGGGGGCAGGAGCTGGTCTGCAGGAGTGGCCCTCTCTGCGGAGGTGGCACGTGGCTGCACTCCGTGGACTTGAGTCCCCCGTGTCTGCCCAACCCTGCGACTCCTCCTTCCCTGTGCCCCGGCTTCCTGGCGGGCATTCCTGAAAGCAGGACTGAGTTCTTCCCCACCTGCCCTCTTTGTGGAACAATCACACTTGAATCTTGCTTCTCTGACCCCAAAGAAGGAGACATTCAAATGCTGTTGTAGAAGGAAGACCCGAGAGGCTGGGCAGAGGGCCGGGCCCCCGCGCAACCCATCACGGAGGGACCTGAGCTCGCAGCCTGCTGGGGCTGCCACACTCTGCCTTTTGGGGGACCTGCCGGCAGAGGCATAGCCATGTCACCTGCCTTTCCACTAGGGCTGGGTGGTGACAAATCTTTTTCCCCTGAAGATTGCCTTCTTAATCCTTAGAATCTGTCATTTCTAAGGAAAAATTTCCTTCTGCCTAATTCAAAGAATGATGCATCACTGCTGCTCTGTGTTTTTCTTGAGATAAGTAAGTTGTGGTTATTTTTGACCTTTTCAAGATGGGAGTGGATAGCAGATCATACTCTCGTCAGAGGGATGGGGTCAGACGGTCAGAACAGCTCGTTTGGCTCTCCTCTGCGTGTACACATGAACGTACGTGTGTACGTATCTGTCATCTGTCCGTCCATCCGTCCATCCATCCATCTGTCCGTCCATCTATCATCACCATGTGCTGTTGGTTTTGCTTCTCTGGAGAACATGTCTAACACAGTTGTCAAAACTCAGTATTTATTTCTGTGAAGGTGATGGGGGTTAAGCTACAGAATGAGAGAATTTTCTACAAAATAAGGAACTTTTTCCTCATTGACAGGCTTTTGTGGCTAAAGTACAAGAAGAGATTAGAGAAATACGCTACAGCCCCATGGCGGCATGTCCATTAAGAGGACCAGAGGGGGTGTCCCCACTTCTCCATCCCTGGTCTGTGGCGGGGAATCACCAGGTCCAAGAGAGGCTCTTTGGCTCTAAAGGAAGACAACTTAGTGGGTTTTGATGCAAAGATTTTGCTTACATTTGCATGCGGTTTTATTTTCTCTTAGTTTCTGTAAACTCCTTCAAGTGATTTGTGGAAGCAAGTAGGGTACATGTATATACATCAGCCAAAGGAAAATATCAAAAATGGATGCTTGATGGCCATGGAATGCTGGGGTCACATGCCCAGAACTGATGTTTGAGGTCACAGAGGGCAGCTGCTGCCATGTCCCCCATGGTGAGTCCTTGGTGCCACGGCGAGATGCCATGTACGTTTGCCCTGGGAAGGTCTAGCCTGCAGCTACTCACAAGCAGGAATCAAGAAGGTGGTCCGTCTGGTCTGAGTTCTGGCTCAGCATTTCACTGTGAGAGCAGGCACTCAGCACATCGTCTCTCCTGACGCACTGTCCTTATCCAAGCAGCTCCCACAGGGATTACATGCGTAGGTGCAAGTTAGCACAATGACTGGGAACAAGAACTTCTTAGAAAATGTTAACCGTCCATGTTGATGCAAAAGCTGGAAAAAATCCTTTCTGAAGGTTGAGTAATACTCGGTTACGTATATGGACCACAGCTTCTTTATCCGTTCTTCTGTGGATGGACATCCAGGCTCTTCCCACAGTTTGGTGAGTGTGCGCATCGCCGCTATGAACATTAGGGTGTATATGGCGCTTCTCTTCTCTACTTCTGTATCTTTGAGGCGAATACCTCGTAGTGCAACTGCTGGATCATAAAGTATCTCAATTTTTAGTTTTTTGAGGCAACATGGATGGGACTGGAGGAGATGATGCTGAGTGAAGCAAGTCAAGCAGAGAGAGTCGATTATCATACGGTTTGCTTACTCGCGGAACACAAGGAGTAGCACAGAGGACATTGGGAGAAGGAAGGGGAGGAACTCGGAGGGGGAGACGAACCACGAGAGACAGTGGACTCTGAGAAACCAACTGAGGGTTTTGGAGGGAGGGGGTGGGGGGCTGGTGAGCCTGGTGGTGGGTGCTAAGGAGGGCACGGACCGCAGGGAGCGCTGGGTGTCACGCGCAAACAATGACTCTCGGAACACGACATCGGAAACCAGTGAAGTACTGTATGGTGACCAACATAACCTAACAACAAAAAAAGAAAATACTAACCACGATTTAACATGGGTTTGGAGCCAACCCTACTTATGAGTTACATGATCACTCGTTGGCCGGTAGGAGGGCGTGTTCCAGAAGCCCTTTGTCTGCCATGGCCTCTCAGAGGCGGACTGGAAGTCCGTGGTGCAGGGGCTTCGGGAATGCACGCGTTCTGCTGAGCACGGGGCAAGGTCTGTCCTGCAACCACCGGGCACGGCTCTAGAGCCACCCCCTATCGACAGGGTCCCCTCCTTCAGTACTAACACGTCCTTTGCTCTGTGTGTGGAAGCAAGATGACAGGCTGGCAAGATTGTCGTTAGCTGCTAAAAGTTTTCTTCCTATTTTTTATACGAGACCATGATTTTCCTCGATTTTGGAAAAATAGAAGACATTACCATTGTTCTTTTCCCGAACTTTCCCGAACTCTCTAATTTCCTAAGCTTCCTGACCTCTCTTCTGCACGCAGGATCCCCTGCGTGCGGCTGGGTGGAGGGCCAGTGAGGGCCACGTCTGGGCCCACCAATGGTAGGGCGTACCCCTTGCACCCGTCATGACCAGAGGCCCCTCCTGGCCCCACCAGTAGATCTGGTTGGTGAACTTGCAGCCGAAAAAAGCCACTGTCACAGAAGCCCAGAGAATGGGGACCCTGGCCTTCGGTGTGGACTCAGTCTCCAGGATTGTCAGTCTCCCAGTCCCCAACTGGCTGTTGCCAGCAGACGTGCTCAGCTCTGCATTTGCAGGAGGCGGTTCTTAAGAATTCAGGCTTTCCAGTAGGACCGGCCAGGGTCTTTCTCTGCCCTGGGCTGGTCGGTGACTCCAGGACAGTTCGGAAGTCCTTGAAGCTCAGCACCTTTCTCTCTGAATACAGAGCTACCAGCTCCTTCCCATGGCTGCCATGACGGGGAATGGTCAGCAAGACTCCTGGGGCTGTCAGCGAGGACACAAGTTTGGAGAGAAACCAGGACCCCACCTTCTCCCTCAGGCCCCTTTTACTAGGGTGCACCCTTGCACATGCGTGTGTGCCCATTCTCATGCTCACGGACACAGACATGCGCACATACACACATACCAACATCCCCGTAAAAGCAACAGGGCCTCCTTGAATAGAAATAGGACACTGTCCCGATCCTCTCAGTTAGCGGGAGAGGCCAGGATTCTGCCACGTGATGCTCGACAAAATGCATCTCTGCGCCTCTTCCTGCTCCAGGCCCCAGACTCCGGCTGCTCCCTCTCCTGCCTCTCCAGGGCTGTGTCCCCTGCCGTGTCCCCAACAGGGCAGGTCCACATCTTCTGACAAAGACCAGCCTGCTGCCGTCTCCCGGCTTCCCACGAGCAGCTCCGAGCGCCGGCCCGAAGACGGAGGCAGGGCTGGGAGCTCCCAGTGCCTCTCACCCGCTGGACGCTGACGGCCACCTAAACACAGGCGTCCTTTCAGAATACCGAGGACCAGGGCCACTTTCTGCAATTTTCCCCTATAAATGTCTGGGAAAAGAGCCTGGGTTTTGTAAACAGGAGTTCTACTTCTCCCACTACCTGTGTGTGTTGGTTGATCTTCCCCTGAAGTGAAGGACCCTGAGGCCCAGCCTGGGGCTTGGGATTCCCAGATCACCTCTGAGGTGAACCCAGGCCAGTTTCCTGCCATCACATGAGGTGGCAATTGTTTAAAATGAACAAATATCTCCTTACATGAAGCCCCAGCCCTGCTTTAAAGTCTGACAAATCTTCCATTTCTTTGTAAAACCTTTCCTATTTGGGGGCTAAGAAATGATAAGAAATGATAAGACTCCCCATGGACAGAAAACTATCTTTCTCAATTTCCTGTTTTTTTTTTTTGTTTGTTTGTTTGTTTTTACAACACAAATAGTTATTAAAGCTCTGTATCAGAATTATACGCTTGATTCCTAATATATGCCAAAATACATTTATCCAATATTTATAGGAGGGTCGCGCATAAAGTAGATGACCTCGAGAACACAAACTATCAATTTGTGCTGCTCAGACTCCATTCGGCGAGTTAAGGGATTAGGAATGAAATTTAAGGAGAAGCCAAAGGGTACATTTATTTATGATAAATATTTTAAGCATCTGTCATAAAGTGTGCCCAACACTGTCTGCACTTGGATGGCTGATTTCCATGTTTTATCTGTCTCTACACCCCAAGTTCTTTTTACACATTTTCACATACAGCTGCTCTGATTTTTCTTGCCCTGAAATTTTTGAGGTTAATCTGCAGGAACTCTCTTGTGACAGCGGAATCCGGGGGCTGGAGGAAGAGGATGTGCCCCTCCCCCTCCCAGCCAAGGGCTCCTTAATGTGAAGCCGTGGAGGGTCCAGACATCTCACAGCAGATTTCGATGCTGGGCTGACCCAGGCCGGATGCAAACGGCTCTGGGCACTGACGGTGCCCTGTCGTGCTCTCTCCCTCTCGTCGTGATAAGGGATGGTCCTTTTCTCAGTGTCCCTGCTAGGGGCACAGTTCTGCACTGATTTCATGCTGCAGCTTCACTTAACTTTTATGAGATACACCTCAAGACAAAACACTTTATTTCACTCTCAGAATAAGTACTTATTAACTCCCATTTAAAGTCTTATTTTTAGCAGATTGCTTTTCTTTTTTTCAGAGGAGCATTTGGATTTTGGATTAGAGAGAGAATTTCGACAAACCTGAAGTCCCTTTAATCCTAATAAAGCATGTTGGAGTGGTGTTAAACATGTTTATAAAAAATACATGCATTTGCATTGGCAAGAAATCTTCCAGAAAATGCCAAGAATTTCCAGGCACCTCTCAGATTCTCTAGACAGTAAGTGATCACTTCTTGGTCTTTGGGAGCATGTTGGATGGCCTTCACTCACTCCGTATCAAGAAATACAAGTAGCAAAGTCTTGTGTCACGCTCTTCGAGGCCTGCTCATGATACCGGTGCCTGTAGATGTTGTTAGATCACCACAGAACAGTAGGTTACAGGGACGGGATATCATTTCTTCTACATCCAGTAAGAACAATCCTAAGGTTTTTCAGAAAGAGGAATCAAACACGTTCTACTTTTAAATACCGCCATAGTTAAAGAGATCTGGTAAAACCATGGCCTATGACGTTTGCTTGCGGCGAATCCCTTCAGCTACTTCCTCTGCGAATGTCTTTGTGTCCACTGCTTCCACCTGCTGGAGGTTCCTGTGGCTCCCCTTCGGGCGCTTGGCAAGACATGGTGCCACTTCCATCCGGCCCCCATGGCACATGGTGGGAAATCTGTAGTCTCTGCACTGGGGATCGCCGTCGGCCGCCAGCTGCTTTTCTTGCTTTCACAACTCGGTCTTTGATTCTAGTTCCCACGAGTTTCCTTATGAAGGTGCCTGTGGTTCTGTCGGTTTGCTTTTGATTCATCCCGTTGGGGGTTTGCTCACCTCGTGTGTGGCGGCTTCTGTCTTCCAGCCACACTTGAACTGTTTTCAGCCATGATTTCTTCAAGCACTTCCACAGCCTCCCCTCTCGCTGCAGACTTCGGGGATGAGACCTTGGGTCCTCTGCTGATCCCACATCCGTGGGGCTCCTTGGTTTTCCCGTCTCTCTGTTGTCAGGCCGGGTGAATGTTGTTGCTCTACTCTGAGGTCCACAGATTATTATTTCTGCTGCACCTTCGTGGTGCTACTGGGTCCAGCAAGCAGGCCTTTCCCTTCTGCTTGCCTTTTCCTTTTTTTTTTTTTTTTTTTTTTTTTTTTTTTTTAGCTTCTAGTTCTTGATTGTGATTTTCTTTCAATTGTTTCAAGGCAATTTGTAATGGATTATTGAAGAATTTTTAGGACAGCTACTTCAAAATCCTTGTTGGATAATTCAACGTCCGACTCAAGACAGTGTTGCCTACAGCTGATTGTCTGTTTTCAGTCCACTTGGGACCCCTGCGTGACTCTCATGGACTCCACCCTCCATGTGAGGAAAGCCTGGTCCTGTTGAAGCCCCCCCATTAGGTGCAGAATGTGGGTCCTGTCCTCCCTTTGTGGTGCTACCTTGTGAGGGCAGGGGGCCCACTGGCCCCTGCTGGTGTTGCCGGAGAGAGCAGGACAGGTTCCCAGCAAGGTGCCCGTGTCTCTTGTTGGTGAAGGGGAGCCGGAGCTCGGGGAGGACAGAGAGACGTCCAGGCTGGACACTCGTCATGGGGGGATTCCTACAAGTGTCCCTGGATGCTTCTGGGTCTCTCAGCAGTAGAAGGGCCTCCAGCTCGACACGGGGGAGGTGAAGACAGGCGCGCTTGTCGGACGGGAAGGAGAGGGACACTGTGTTCCACAAGCAGGACAGTTGCTGGGAGGATCTGGGGACCAGACTGGGTAGAAATGGGGACGGGGGCGGGGTGGCTGGGATGTTTCCTCTGAGGACAGGACGAGGGGAGGTTAACAGGAGAGACGTGCTGACTCTGCAGTCTTCTCCCTGCGCCCTCCGCCTCCGCCGGTGCATTTGTGTGGGCGGGGAACGTTTTAATGTGTCTGCATGTTTCCTTTAATGTACATTTCACAAGAAACGGAAATCAAATGAGACCATGCTGTTGTGGTATTTTCACTTTTTAAGTTAGCAAAATGTCTAGAGGTGCTGAGGACCTATGTGACAAAGGAACTTTATTAATCTCTGGGCAGAAAACACATGAAACACATGGCGGTCAGTGCCCTGTGATCCCAGCGGGGTCATGCCTGCGTCGTGTTGTGGGTCGGGCACAGCCCCTGTGGCACCAGCTAGGCTGGGTCTCAGACATCCTCCAGGTCGCAGGGGAAGTACAGAGTACAGTCCCCTTTCCAGAAGCAGGTCTGGGTCTCCAGCAGGACTGAGGGCCCTTGGTCTGTTGGGGGCACAATGGAGGTTGGGAGAGAAGCTGCCCCGGGTGTGGGGACCCCCAAGGAGGCTGCATGACACCAGAGTGGGCTTTGGATGGGGGGAGATACATCCTGGTTTTCAAGAACGGTGACTTTGTTTTGTTTGTAGAACAGTTTTATCTTTTTATTTATTTTTAAAGATTTTATTTATTTATTTTTTAGAGAGAGAGCACAAGCAGGGGGTGGGGCAGAGAGCAAGGGAGAAGCAGGCTCCCCACTGAGCAGGGAGCCCCATGCAGAGCTCGAACCCAGGACCCTGGGATCATGACCTGAGCCGAAGGCAGATGCTTCACCAACTGAGCCCCCCAGGCACCCCGGCAGTTTTAGATTCACAGGAAAGCCCAGCAGAGAGCAGAGGGTCCTCACATGCCCTCACGCCTCACCCCCATACCAGCATCCCCTTCTGCCATCTTGCTCTAGTGCGGTGCAGTGGCTACAATTCATGAACAGATATTGCTACATTATTATTATTTTATTTTCTTTAAAGATTTTATTTCTTTACTTTAGAGAGAGGGAGAGAGAGAATCTCAAGCAGACTCTGCTGAGTGCAGAGCCCGACGAGGAACTCAATCCCACCACCCTGAGATCACGACCTGAGCTGTAACCAAGAGTCACATGGTCAACTGACGGAGCCCCCCAGGGCCTGTTCCCTGCTACACTGTTATTAACTGAAGTTCCATGAGCGTCACTCTGGGTGTTGCATAGTCTGTGGGTTTGGACAAAGGTGTCCTAACAGATGCCCACCACTGTAGTAAAATACAGTATTTTCACTGCCTGAAAAATCCTGTCTTCATAGCTTTGCATTTTCCAGAACATCACAGAGTTGGATCCTCATGCAGGGGGCTCCGTTCAGACCAGGTTCTCCCAGTTAGTAACGCACCTTTAAGTTTCCCCCGTCTTTTTGTGGCTTGAGAGCTCGTTTCTTTTTAGCTTGAATAATGTCCCATCGTCTGGACAGAGCACAGTTCCTTAGTCCATTCGCCTGCTGAAGGACATGCCTCTTGCCCGTCCACTTCTTTGGGGGAAGAGCATCAAGATTAAGATAAATTGGGTATTTTTAAGGGAAAGAGACTGGGGTCTGGATTTTTACTTCTACGAGCCTCGGTTTTACAAGGTGCAATCCGGGTGTGCAGAAAAATCAGGAACAAGGGCTAAGTACTGATAAACGGCGTTTAGGTCTACTGATAAGTATTTCTTTGCCTTCCCGTTGGGTCATCTAGTGCTTCTGCAAACACTGCAGGGCTCCGCCGAGAGCCCACCTGGTCGTCAGTGAGAAGGACTGACAGTGAGGAGAGTGGGCTGTACGTCCCGGAGAGGCAGAAAGTCCCAGGACACTGGTCCCACTCACAGCACGACTTCATACTTTTCATCTTGGGCTCTTACCTTTTTACACATCAAATTGGCGTCATCTTACAAGGAAGTTTGCACATTATCTCCAAGGACGTCGGGTGAACAGAGCTCCCTTGTTATACTGACGCAGGTAACAGGGCTCCCGCGACGATGCCGTGTGTAACGACGCAGGTGGGCTGCGCTCCGTCGCTCCCGAGGCAGAGCGTGGCACCGTGGCTCAGTCTCAGATGCAGGATTTGGGGGAGGAATATTGTTATTTTTGAAAAAACCTAATAACTTGAACAATAAGCGACCTGACCCCTCCCCGATTCTCACCCCAGCAGAGGTTATGTCACTTTCATGCCCAAATAAAATGGACGGAAGTTCACCTTTTAGGGCAAGCCAGGCTCTCCTGCCCAGGGACGCAGCAGCCCAGCATTTGGGAGGGGAACCTCGACACCCCTGTGGGGCAGGCGGACCTGCAGGCCGTGGTCTCGATGCCGTCCCCACAGCGGCTGACATGGACGCGTGCACAGCTCACTCATGGAGACTTCCAGGCACACCTGGAAAGTTGGGCAGATGGCGTCTCTTCTCATTTTACTTTTTTCCCTCCATTTTTCCCCCTGAAACTCCAGCTCCAGGCCCTGACCCCCCAGTTCAATACCTTTTTTGTGACTCGATCTGATCAGCAGCGTGTTAAACAAGAGAGGCCCTTTATGCGGTGGTGTTCGGACAAGCCCAGCGCCGCCGTAGATCACTAGAATAAACAACTCGGACCCATTCAATTACAGTGCGGGGGCCCGGCCTTTATCTGGCGGTGACATCATTTCAATCAAAATGTAAAATAACACAATCCAGTCGTTGGGAGAGGGAGAGATAGGACACAGACGGCTGCACTGAGTCATTTAATAAAGAGAAGAGGAAGGTGGGGTGGCCCTCCTTCTGACAGCCGGCACGGCCCCGGTCCCCAAACTCCATTACCTGCTGTAATCGTATTCACAGGAACCGAGTGCAGGAAATTGTCTATTACTTTTTATTAGCGGAAGCTGTTACGCGGGATACAGCCTACTGCACTGTTTTCCCTTTGTTCGTTTAATTAACAAAAGCATGAAATCTCCCTGTTGGAGGCTTCTACGGCGTTCCCCTCCGCGCACGGATTTTATTCATTTCCTCTGTCTCCTTTGAATTTCTTTTTTTTAACTGTGATGTTTTTCAAGACTCACAAATCATCGTGAGAAGAAAAACGTAATTCAAGGGCAGAGCTGCCGTCTCTGAACTGGGCAGGCAGCGGGCACGGCCCGAGGCATCTGGGTCCCTGCGGCAATGAGCGGGGAAGGTTCCTTCCTCTTCTGAGGCTCCCAGAGTGAGAGTCGCCCGCTCTGTGGGGCTGGTGAGAACCACTGCACGCTCCGCCCGCAGCCCCAGAGCGAAGGAAGAGTGGGGTGGGCGTCGGAACACGAGCTCCGGCCCGGCCATGCGGACGCTGCCCTGGGTCTCCTGCAGCCCTTCCGTTAACCGATGCATTCACTGCTTTCCCTTGAACCGTGTTCACTTGATAGCAATCAATCATTTTTAAAAGGAAATCATCGTTACCCTTCAATGTTTTTGATCATTCTGCGCACCAAGCAAATCCATCACACAAGGAGTGGCTTGCGCGAGCTCCAAAAGGAGGCGGCAGGAGGCAGAGTCCTTCTAGAACGCGGCCCGTTGGCGTCCATGCGCTTTCCCACGAGCACGTGCAGGACGGCGACACTCCGGGCCCGGGAGAACTGGATTTGGGTGAACTTAGCAGGAAGGAGATAGCCAGCATGCCCCGGCCAGCTTCAGAAGAGCTGTTATGCTGAAAATAAATAAATGTAATTTAAAAAAAAAAAAAAAAAGAAATTAACCAACTAAAATAAGTCAATTGTTGCTTTATACTTTTAGGATACAGTGTCTCCAAAATGTATTTTTTTCCAGCTACACAAATGCTAAAAAAAAATCTTTGATAATGCAATTTTATGGTTTTGAGAATGAAAAAAAAAAAAAAAAAAAGAAGAGCACAGCGGAGTCGGACAGGTAGCACCGTCCCAGGGGAAGTCACACAGCAGCAGGGACTCCTCTGACCAGGGGTCGAGACAGGGTGTCCGCAAGGCCATTGGAAAGAGGGGCCCGTGCCTAACGGAGGAGGGACTCTTCCTGTGGCCCCTGAACCTCAGCCCCGGCTCCGAGTGAGGGCAAGACACCCTCACTCGCCTGCCTCTGGGGCATGGGTGAACCCCGACCCTCATGCCGGCAGAGAGCCCTCCGAGGAAAGCAGTGGCAGACACGGGAGCCCCGTGAGCTAGGGAACTGCCTTCTTGTGCACCCTGGAGGCCAAGGGCACCCTGCTGAGACGGTTCTTGGGAAAGCCAGAGGGGAAACCAGAGGCTTTGGGGTGGATTTGAACATAGACTCTTCCCGGGAAAGCCTAAAGTGGGGCAGCGGGCCAGGAAACCCATGGTGGCATGCAGGGCCAGAGGGCACAGCAGCCTGGACATCACACCCCTGCAGTCTGGCGGGGCAAGGCCGCGGGGGTCTCTGCATGGCGTGTGGGAGGGCAGGGGCTGTGGGCTTGAGCCATCCTGACGGGCAGCCCCTTCTTCTCAGAGACGGGCTAAGGGGGTGTGCTGGGTCACCGTCACAATGTCCCTCACGTCCGTGCCTGTGGGCAGGGAGACTTGGCAGCTCCCGAGAAGCGTTGCTGCTCTCTTCTACCATGTGCTTCTGGGCGGGTCCTGCTGCTGCTCCTTGGTTTAGGTGCTAGAACATGTTCTAGAGAGTTCTAAGCCTGGGACTCCGGCTGCTGCCGTGGGATCTGAGAACACCGCAGCTGACAGACACCCGACCATCCCCAGCCCGGCAGCCATGGCCGCAGCCACGGCCGCAGCCACAGGCGTGTGCGTGGAGGTCAGCCAGGTGGCCAGCTGACCTGCCAGAAACCCACCACCCCAGTCCCCGAGCTCAGGCAGCTGGCGTTGGCGGGGGGCACTGCACCCTCGGGGCCTTCCCAGCAAGGAGTGGCCGGTGCGCATCTTCACAGCCACAACGCTGGTGGTGAGAGCGGCCTGCGTGCTGAGAGATGAGCCGCCCGCGTTCCTGGAAGAGGGTTCCAGCCCCTCGGAAGGCTGAGCCTCCCCTCCATCCGGGGCCTGGACGGGCGGCCTTGGGGACACCAGACGGAGAGCAACTGTGAAACAGACACCCCAGCGGTCTGTGCCCCAGCGGCCTGGAGGGTGGGGTCTGTCCCACGGGCAGGGTCTCCACGTCGGGGACACAAGCAGCCACTGTCATGGGGAGTTGCTGGGAAGTCAGGGACCAGGGGTCCCGCGGGCTGGGGAGGGAAGCCTGGGCAGGACTGGAGGCCATGATGGGTCGGGGGGTGCCTTCTTCTGCCCTGTGAGCCGATCATCCCACAGACCGTGGTGGAGCCGGGCAGCAAGGGCCTGGATTCAGTTTGGCCCTGGTTGTGGGGCCTCTGAACATGGGTGTGAGGCCTGGGCTTCAGGTGGAGCCCGTCAGGCTTGGAGGGTCAGCGGATACGGAAAGCTGCCCTCCGGACCCAGAGACCCACTGCAGGCGAGCGGCAACGCAGCCAGGAGACGCGCAGCCACGGGGGAAACCAGGTGCTGGGACCGAGAGGCCATCTCCCGCCTGAGCTTGGGGCCCCGGAAGCCGGGAGGGCACCAGGGCAGGAACTGTGGAGACCCGAAAAGGCATTGCTAGTAAGGCCCCTGCGGTTGTCTTCGTATGTCCCTCATTGAGATAAACAGTGGTGTCTAATAGAGCACCCGTGGGGAGAAGATCCCAGGCAGTCTGGCTTTTTGTTCTTAAACGAATTACCCAAGTCCTCATGGTCGTGAGGTCAGAACGCCGGCACCTGCTCACCTCCAGCCCAGGATATGCAGCAGATGGGGCCGCTCAGGACCCGGCCGGCCAAGCCGGGCAGACAGCGTGTCAGCAGGTAGCACAGGGAAGGGCCCAGAAGAGCCGGGTGCTCCAAGGTTGAGAGGGGGTCAGGGGAGCAGGACACCAGCGTGCGGAGGCCTCACTGATGCCCGTGGGGTCCCTGTGGGGATAGGCAGTGCCCGCGCCTTACTGGCCAGGAGCTGGAGTTCCGGGGACTTCGGTTGTGGTGAGCAGAGCCGGCCGCACCCTGGCTGTGGCTCCTGGGGGACCAGCAGCCTGGGGTGTGCAGACCTGTGCCCAGCGCGGCGGGTCGCAGCCCACTCGGAGCCGGGGGCTCCTACGCTCCTCAGGCGCTCCCTCTCCGCTCTGCTTGCATAAGTGGAGCTGAAAGGGGCCCCTCGGGAGGTTTCAGGCGTCTCCGATGCAGACGATCCTACTCCACCGGGCCCTGCGGCACCCGCTGGACCCTGCACCTGTCCGGGCCAAGATGGCTACCTTGGGGGAGTCCCCCTGCAACTCCCCCTGCTGCAGCCCTACCGTCCCCTCAGCACATTCCAGAGCCTCCTGCCCCGTGGCCGCAGGCCCCGTGTGGACGGAGACCTCTTCTGCCCCCGGAGTCTACGCGCCGCCCAGCGGCAAGTCTGCTTCCACAGCTGGGGGCTCCCCACCTCCCACCCCCATTCCCCGCCGTCCCTGCTCTCCGCCCTAACCTGGAGCCTGCCTGCCTGCCTGCCCATCCGCCCCGCAGCTGGCGTGCAGTGGCCGTGCGGGTCAGAGCCCAGGAAGGGGGAGAACCAGCGTTCCTGCTCCGACCGTGCGGGATCCTGGCTGGTTGTGGACCAGGCGCCCCCACGTGCTCCTGCCCCGAGGCCCTTCCTCTCGCCTCCATGGTGGGGCTCTTCTCCTGATGCCCCGTCTGCTCAAATGTCCCCTGCCTTGTGAGGACCCCTAAGGCTCAACCCCGCCCCCCACGGCCCCCGCCCTGCTTGGCGTTCCCTTGGGCCATAGCGCCGCACCACACTTCACAGAGATTCATTTCTCTGGTTCTTCTCCCCTCCCCGTGCAAAGCTGTGTGTGTCCAGGGATTCCGGCTCTAGGTTTCCCGTCTGGTGTCCGTTGTCTAGAACCACAAACGTGCCCTGGAAATGGCCGCAGCTGCTTCCTGAGGGTTTGCTGGAGGGAGGGATGGCAGCTCCCCTCGGCCGGGCTCCTCCCTCCTTCCCGGCGCCACTTCTCCAACGACTTGACTTCGCCTTAGTGCTGAGACCAAGCCCGTCAAGCCCGTCCCGGCGGCTCGCGTCGAGCTCAGGCTCACCTCCACCCCCGGGGTTCAGCTGCATTTTCCCAAGAAAGGACAGTTTCTCCCCTGAGAGACCGTCCCCCGAGGCCCGGACCCCGAGGAGAGGCACAGCGCGTCTGTCCGCACGCACAGCCGCAGTGCGTGGCCGCTGGGAAGCCCGTTGTCCCTGGAGGGTCTGGAGGCAAACTCCTCCGCTGAGGAAGCCCGGGACGCCGTCACAGGGGCTGCGTGGGACTCGCTGGCTGCGGCGTCCCGTGGCCACAGTCCCATCTGAGTGGCCGCTTCGGGTCTTCTGGTGGGACAGCCGTTTTAATCTGGTCTCATTTTTTGCTTAGGAACAAGGGCGTTTGCAGAGCGAGGGGTCACCACACAGGCACCCCGCTGAGCTGCTGGGGGCTCAGGGGACACGTGTCCAGAGGGAGGAACGCTGAGACCTGCAGGAAGAGCTCTTTCCCGTGAGCTGTGCTGGGGGTGGGGCAGGGCCGACGTGTGGCCGCAGGGGCTGGGCTTCTCCCTGGGGGACACAGACCCCCTCAGTCACTCTGACAAGCTGTGAGTGGGATCCTGGGGACGGGATGGCTCGCGTTCTCAGGGGCTGGCCCACTGGTGGACAACTCTCAGGACTGGGTCCGGGGAAGCAGTCTCCCTCGAAAGCAGCAGCACTGGCACCTGTAAGAGGTGACGGGCAGCTGGGCCCCAGGACACGGTGCCCGTGGCACAGCCTCACGGCCTTCCGCCTGCACTTCCAAAGAGCCACCGAGCCCAGCAACCCACTGCCACCCCCAAACTTCGGAGGCTCTGGCCGATTGAGAGCCTTCCTTTAGCCTTTCTCCTAGGGGGAAGGGGCTTCGGCGAGGCGGTGGTGGGAGCCGCGGCCTGGGGGTCCGGCCTGGGGGTCCAGCCTAGTGCAGGACATGGCCGAGCTCTCCAGACTCTCCCACAAGACGAGACTGGGGACATCAGCTGGGTGTCTCTCAGGTTGCTGGGACTTAGGGTCTTGGGAAATGAAGCGTGATGTCACGGTGCCTCCCAGGCCGCCTGCTACCGGAGGGCTGAGGCGGCGCCGGCTCCCGGCTCTCCCTGCCGTGGCCCTCCCGGTTGTTGGTCTGGTCTCTGGGGCTCAGGCAAGTGGCAGCTTCTCCCAGGAGCTTCCTGCTCCCAAGTTGGAAAGAAACCTCCTCCTCACTTATGTCCCGGTCCTAGGGACGGACTCGTCAACCCCCTCATGGTCCCCAGGGGATCGGAGCTCCCAAAGGGCAGGGTGCCTTGGGCAGCTGCAGGCCCTCCGGTGTCTGTAAGTGCGAGTGTGTGCAAGTGTGTGCTTCTCAGACGGGGGTGCGCCTCTGAGACGGGGGTGCGCAGACATAAGCCTCTGACGGAATCAGCCTGGGGAGCTGCGGCTCCTTTCAGCTTGGGCTGGATTTAGGACCAAACTTCCAGATTGCACGGAGTTTCTGTTTGCGCCGTGTTTCTCGGACAGGGCTGCTCCCACGGGCTGCGCACCCGGTGTGCTCCGCATCAGCCCGGAGCCCGGAGCGACGCCAGAGCATGTGCCTGTGTCTCAGCCCCGGTTCTGAAGAGCCCCTGGCGCCGTCCCGCTGCTCCTGACTGCGGCTTTGCACCGTGCAGGTCCTCACGGGACTCAGACCCAGGCCCTGCACCCCCGTGGGGATGACCCGGCTCGGGGCTGCTGGAGGATGCGCGGCCAGGGGTCGGGGTTGGGACAGAGCCGCTCTGGAAGGGGACGGGAGGGCCTTCTGTCTGACCGGCTAGCGCTTCCAGGCTTTGGGGAGCAGGGCTTGGCTCTGCGCCCGATTGGGTGGGTTTGCTAGGACCCATCCCATCCAGCAGGCCGGGAAGAAGGGCGGCCCAGGTGGCCTCGGAGGAGCCCTGGAGCAGGGCGGTGTGGCCACTTCAGGCGGGGATGAGCTCAGGCTTGTCTGCGTCGACGCGGCTGGAGTGGGCTTGCCGGGGGCTGGCACTGGACAGACCCCAGGCCGCGCTGCGCGGTGGGCGCGGCAGATGCCCTCCCCTGCCTGGGAGTGGGCCCTGGAGGTGGGACATGCACCTGCTGCCCCTCACCGCCACCTCCCTGCAGGCCGGGGCTGCCCTGATGTGCCTTCCACAGAGCCCCTGGACCCCGACTCCATCTGGAGAACGCGCACTTCCCCATGCGCGCCTCCCCAGGCAGGCTTTCCCTTGGATCCCTGACGGTTCCTGGGAATTTCACTGCAGTACAGACGGGGTTCCCCCAGGGCTGCGGCACGGGTGGGGCGGCGCCTCCCAGCCCTTCTGGGGTCTCCGTAGTGTGTGTGCCAAGGTGGCCCCACGATCTGTCGCAAGAGATGCTTAATCGGTTCATGTCTCTTTCTGGGGCTGGGAGGTTACCAATCCTGGGGTCTTTTCCTTAGGGGATTTGTACCTTGTTGTGGAAGTGGGTAAGCGCTCTTTCTTGGGACTTGCTTTCATTTTTCGTTTCATTGGAAGGAACGCTGACTGGGGGTGGGTCCTCTGAGTGATGCTGGAGGGACCCCCGAGAAGGTGCAGATCGCAGCCTCTGCTCACGGCAGACACACGCGGGGTATCGGTCCCTCCAAATGCCCATCTACTGGTGCACCGATTGGTTGTGGCTCGCACAGCTTGACGGCATCCAGCCGTATGCAAGCACGCCCATGTGCTGCTGTGAGGGTTGTGCACTCGCACAGACGCGGGCCCTCCTCCCCCAGAACCTCAAGCCCTTCTCCCAAGGGGGCTGTTGGCTTTCATCCGCGTTCCTCTCTGCTTTTGCTCGCTGTTTCTCCCGTCTTGTGGCCAGGTGGCCTCCTGAGCCCTGCTGGGTGACCTCCAGAGCCTCCTTCTCTGGACCCTTACCGTGGAGGGGCTCCCAGGCCACGTGACCTGGCATCAGTGAGCCACACAGACTCCTTTCCAAGGGGCCCCCTCTTAATAAAGACGGAAGCGTAGACGAACAGTTACACACGAGGTGACGATCTGTGCATTAGAAACATGTACTCGGCACACACAGACACAGAGGATGAACCATGGATGCTTCCTGAGATCTGTAGCCAGAGAGACGGCCCCCAAGGAGCAATGCAGGAACCACAGCTTCTTGGATAAACCAGCTCGCAGGGCAGGCTTGGGGCCCACGAGCGTCGGTGTGGCGGTGACAGACACGGGAGGACCCAGGTGCTAATTGACGTGGGGGTTGTCAGCAGTTGCTTACTGGGGTCGGGGGCAGGAGTCCCGAGTAAGGAACACGGCCCTGCTCCTGCCCATTAGAGACGCTCTGAGAAGTCCTGATTCCTGACTTACTCTGCATGGTAGGAGCTCGGAGCCTTCCCCGCGCTCGTCAGATTCTTGCTGTGGTCTGAGTGTTTGTGCTGCCCCCCCCCCCCCCATGTGCTGAAGTCCTGAGCCCCCACGTGAGGGCACAGGGAGAGGCTCTTTCTCAGCCCCCAGGCTCCCGGTCTGGGATACCCCACCCTGCACGGCCTGGTGCGTTTCTGCCGTTCGTAAGCCTTGGGCTCGGCAGGCTGTGCTCCGGGCAGCCAGAGCGACGAAGACTGGACTCTCCCAAGCCCTGACATCAAATTCGGGGGGAAAAGACAATGAAGCCTATTGTTTGGAATTGTGATCCTAAAAATAAAATTTGCTCAATGCAGCAGTTTTCAACTTTGTCCCACAGACTCTGGCCAGATGTTGGCCAAATCCCGGGGCCGTGGCCAGGCTGGCAGGGGGTGAGGCGTGAGCAGGACAACACACGCCCACCGGCACGCCCCCTTCCTCACTTATCCCTCGGACGTGCTCTGACGGCCTCATGCTACACACCCAGGGTGTCTGGCCTTGGACCCTGGAATCCACACCTTCAAGTCTTATTAGCCCCAAGACACACATTTTAAAAGCAGAAGCATCGCATGTGTAAGACCTCTTGAACATGAGCAGACGCGTCCCAGGCCCCGCAGCCGTTGGCGGAGGCCCAGGCCCGGGGTGGGCGCCCCGGAGGGCTCAGGCGCGGCTGGGACACCCCTCTCCTCCGTGCTGATTCTGACACAGATTCTGAGCCCTTTGCTGGCCACAGGGCGGAAAAAGAACAGGTGAGCCCGCGTCGGTCCTTCTGTCTTCCCGTCTGCTCTTTCCACACCCCCCCCCTCTTATTTCCTAAACAAGCTGAGAGTTTTTATAATTCATCACCTGGCTGACAGATGAGTTCTGCTGGAGAATATTAGAAAATGTCTCAAATCTCATATATATGCTAATGGTATGCCGAGACTGGTCGGTGGTGTGCTGGAGTTTTAATCTGTCTTGGCCGGTGTGGAAAGTGGTGGAGACAGTCGCTGCACCCGACAATTTATGATCAAGCAGCTGAATTGTGAAGGAAGAAGGACATGCAGAAAGAGAGAGTAATTTTCTGATTTAACAGCGTTGTTACTACAAATAAAGAAATCTTGATTTTGACTGCACTCGACATTAAATGAGTTTCCTGTGCCCTGTGCTGGATTTTTCATTTTCCAGATCCGTAGGAAGTGCCCTGCTTAGATACAAGTGACAGATAGGAAGACGGTTGCATATGGAAATCAAATGTGTATAATAAAGCCATCTTCTGTTTATTAAATAAACACATGTAGATTACTTCTTTGGAGGAGGCGCTGATAATTCTTCTTTGTGTTCCCCTTTTTTTGCAAGTCACAAAGAATCTTATTTAACAACCACGAATGCTGGATCTGGGCTTTCCAGTTTATTACCTTCTCACCGTCCAGGGGTTCGCATCTGGATTTTACAGCAAACATTTTGCTTTGTCTCTCCGGTCCCTGCTTCTGCCTATTATTTCCGTACATCATTGGGAGCAGCACAATAATTTTGGAAGATGTACCATTAAGTTGTGTTTTGCTGGTATTTCCATTAGAGAAATGGTGGGATGGGCCCGGAGGACAGGGATGCTGGTCCGAGAAGTGAGGGGAGCTCAGCAAAGCCTCTGTGTGTCCGGCCACAGGAGGGCAGGACGCAGTGCCCTGGGGTCTCCTGGGAAGACCACTTGAGCACCTGAGCAGCACAGGTGGGAAGAGGGAGTGGCTGAGTCCAACACCCCACAGGGTTTCAAGGCAGGTAACAGCCCAGCAGCTGCCCGAAGGCCCTGATAAGTCATTCTGGCCAGTGGAAGGTGCGGGAGGATCTGATCCGCTGCAGAAGGAGGTCTCAGGGCAGGTGGGAGGTGAGCCCGCTCAGAGGAGGGAAGCTTCTTGGCCCATGTTTGCTTTCCTAGGAGATGCATAGTAGCAAAAAAAGTGCCGGGTCTACAGTCCTGGATTGTCTAAGTGACACTTTCTAGACGTTTCGAAGCTAGGGCCTAAGTTGGGTTAAGTTAGGGTTCATGTCAGTGTCAAAATGGGGCAGAAAACTACAAAATCCTTTGATTCTCTTCAGGTTTCCATATAAACTTAGATTCTCAGGCATGGAACAGGGATGGTACCAATCACTTCTATTTCTTCCTACACTGTTACCGGCTTTAGATCCACGCTGGCCGCCGTCTTCTCATCCATCTGCCCATTAGGTGATACCGCTCCTCGGCCTGTCCGTCTGTGGGTCCCTTCATCCGTCGTCTGCCTGTCTGTCTAGCTGTCCGTCTGTCGTCTATCCTTCATTTTACTTAGCTCACTTTGTTTTCTTCCTTAGCCAGGACACAAGGAGCCTGGTCTCTCCGCAGCCTGGTAAGGAGGCAGCAGGGTGCTGTTCATGCACACGGGGACCCCGTCTGTTACTGCAAGGTCTGGCTGTAGGTTGAATCAGTGCTTCTCAGCTGCAGGTGGCTTTGCTCTCCGCACCCCCATCCCAAGGGGCATTAGCAATGTCTGGCGACATTGTGGGTTGTCTAAACTGGGGGAGGCAGCATAGGTGTGACTGGCGTCTGGTAGGTCGAGGCTGGACGCCCCCGTGCACGGGACGGTCTCAGGACAGGGAGAGTTGCTGTGAATCCGCAAGGGCGGTGGCGTAGGGACACCTGGTCTGATGCAGGACAGACGGCAGAGGATGACAGGCTTGACTCCGAAGGTCAGAGATGAGCATTCCGGACCCTGAGCCCCCTCCAGCTGAGTGAGCATGGGAGACTGTTTCCTGTTCACTTCCTAGCCCCCAGGTCAATGAGCAGTTGGCATGTCTTCTGTTCCATTCTGGAAATCTTTCAGGTCATATGTGTCCTAAGACTGGTGTTGGAATCTGATGTGGAGGCTGGAAATGACACTGGGCAGCCTGTGATGGTGGCCGGGAGAGCAAGAGAGGCCAGGCAAAGCTGGCTGGCTTGCAGCTGTGGTGGCAGGGGTTGTGCCCAGTTAAGCTGGGTAACAGTGGGCACTGACCTTGAAATTTCAGGACCTAAATCAGCGACCCAGCTGAGAACACCTTGAGAAGATATTGTAATTTTTAAAAGGTTTTATTTAAATTTCAGTGTAGTTAACATACAGTATGGTATTAGTTTTTTGTGTGTAATACAGTGATTCAGTGCTTCCGTACGTCACCTGGGGCTCCCCACTCTGACTGCTGCGCTCGTGAGTCCCCACCACCTGTTTCCCCCATCCCACCCCACTAGTGACCCAGTATGTCTGTCCACTGTAGCTGAGACTCCGTTTCTTGGTTTTTCTCCCTCTCTTTTGATTTTCCCCTTGCTCAGTTTTTTTGTTTCCTAAATTCCACATGTGCATGAAATCATATGGTATTTGTCTTTCTTTGACTTATTCCACTTAGCATAATACATTCTAGCTCCATCCACATGGTTCTAAATGGAAAGATTTCATTCTTTTGATGGCTGAGTAATAGTCCATGGTATATATAGACCACATCTTCCTTGTCCATTCATTCGTCAGTGGACTGTTGGGCTCCTTCCATTGTTTCGTGACTTTAGATAATGCTACTATAAATGTTGGGGTATATGCGTTCCTTTGAATCAGTATTTTTGTATCCTTTGGATAAATACCTAGTCATGCAGTTGGTGGGTCCTAGGGTAGCTCTATTTTTCACTACTTGAGGAAACGCCGTGCTGTTTTCCAGAATGGATGCACCAGCTTGCGTTCCCACCAACAGTGCTCCAGGGCTCCCCTTTTTCGGCATCCTCGCCAACACCTTGTTTCCTGATTTGTTAATTTTAGTCATTTTTCCAGGTGTGAGGCGATATCTCATTGTGGTTTTGATCTGCATTTCCTGATAATGTGTGATGAGGAACATCTTTTCATGTGTGTGTTACTCATTGGGATGTCTTCTTTGGAGACATGTCTGTTCATGCCTTTTGCCCATTTCTTAATCAGGTTATTTGTTTTTCAGGTAGTGAGCTTGATAAGTTCTTTGCAGATTTTTGGATATGAACTCTTTATCAGAAATCTCAGTTGCAAATATCTTCTCCCACTCCATATGTTGTCTTTTAGTTCTGTTGATTGTTTTGCAGAAACTTTTTTTTTTTTTTTTTTTTTTGCAGAAAATTTTATTTTGATGTAGTTCCAATAGCTTAATTTTGATTTTGTTTGCCTTGCCTCAGGAGATATATCTAGAAAGACGTTTCTATGACTCATGTCAAAGAAGTTACTGCCTTCTTTTCCTCTGGGATTTTGATAATTTCTTGTCTTACACTTAGGTTTTTCCTGCATTTTGAATCTATTTTTGTGTATGGTGCAATAAAGTGTAAAGTTTCCTTCTTGTGCATGTGGCTGTCCAATTTTCCCAACACCATTTGTAGAAAAGGCTGCCTTTTTTCCATTGGACATTCTTTTTTTTTTTTTTTTTCTCCTGCTTTGTCGAAGATTAGTTGACCATAGAGCTGAGGGTCTATTTCTGGGTTCTCTATTCTGTCTCATTGATCTATGTGTTTGTTTTTGTGCCAGTACCGTGCTGTCTTGATGATGACAGCTTTGTAATAGAGCTTGAAGTCCAGAATTGTGATGCTACCGGGTTTGTTTTTCTTTTTCAACATTCCTCTGGCTATTCAGGGTCTATTGGAAACTTTGCTTTTTCACTGGTTTAGGAAAACTCTAATTCTTAGGTGGAATTGTGTACCTCTGTTAGGAAGATTATGATAACTTGCCTGGTCTTGGAAATACCATGAATAAGAAAAAAGCACAATTCATAAATAGAGGCCCTCTCTCTTCCCTCCCTTTTGTAGGTGGTTCCGTACAAATTTTAGGATAGTTTGTTCCAGCTCTGTGAGAAATGCTGGTGGTATTTTGATAGGGATTGCATTAAATCTTCAGATTGCTTTGGGTAGCATAGACATTTGAACCATATTTCTTGTTCTAATCCATGAACATGGAATGTCTCTCCATTTCTTCATGTCCTCTTCAATTTCTTACATCAGTGTTATATACTTTTCAAAATACAGATCTTTTACTTCTTTAGTTAGGTTTGTTCTTAGGTATCCCATGGTTTTTGGTGAAATTGTAAATGGGGGTGATAGCTTACTTTCTCTTTCTCTGGCTTCCTTAGTGCTGCATGGAAGAGAAGGTAGTGGGATCTTTATTTACATCACCGTCTCTGTCTGGATCCTCACTCCATCTCTCTTTTCTAAGTTATTTATTCCAGGAAACACCATTCTTATTGTATGGCTCTAATGAGCCGCTAGAGACATTTATAGTTGTGAGCTTTTATTTTTGAAGAAAGAAGAAATTGCTTCTTAAATCTACAAAGTGAAACCACACCAACATGCTGGAACAGATGCCCAGAGCAAGCTGTGTTTTGTGTGTTAGGGTTGTGCATGTGGTTATTTTAGAAAGATGTGTTTGTTTCCAAGCCAGGGAAGGAGAGCTGAGGGCATCCAAAAATAGTTCTGTTTGCTATTTGGGGTGTGAGGATGTGATTCTTCTGCTGTACACGCCTGTCTTTCCAGCGCCAGTGGGCATGTGATGTGTAAGGCCGGCAGGAGGAGGGGGTGGAGAGGACTCAGCTGCAGGGCCGGCCCCAGGGCCAGGCCGTTCCCACAGGACTCGCTGGCTTCAACGTCCCTCTAGAGTCCTGGGAAGACTCAGAGCATGGCTCCCCTCTGGGGTGTGGACGCCACTCATGACTGCCTTCTTACTTGTTCTTTCTTCATTCTGTCAGCCCCATTGGGACAAGAGGAGACTGCCCCGGGGTCCCTGGTTCCCTGCAGACAGCACTCCCTTCTGAGATGATAACTTTCAGAAAGAGACACAAACATTTTATCCTCACTTGTGCTTTCAGACAATAACTTGATGCCCTTAGAGCGCAGATGTTTCCTCCTCCAGCTGCTCCCATATGAGTTCTGTCTGACATGGGACACCGGGCGAGGCAGGGGGCGGCCCCCTCCCAGGAGGGTGTGTGGGCAGCTCCCCTAACTTAGCACGTGGCTGGAAGAGCTCACTGCTTCACAGCGCCGAAACCCTCTCAGGAGGGGCACCTGCCTCACTTCCCCATCAAAGGTTCCTGCCCGCCCGCCCGCCCGGACACTGGTCCCCTGGAAAAGCTGCAGCAGCTCTTGGAGAGACACCCTGCCCAAGGCAGCGGGCAGCACTGAGAGTGTGCACCACGCTCACACTTGTCCACACAGCTACTGGCCAGGAAACATACGGGCGGGAGGTGGGAGCAGGGGCTCTGAGCACAGTCCACAGCGGCCACAGATGCTTTCTTTCTCCCTTTCTTCTTGTGTTTAAACAAGCACAGCCTTTATTCTTGTTTTTAAAAATGGTATCTCTTGACTCTTTAGAGATCAGAGGAAAGCATAAAAATAGAAGTAACCAGACATTAATATTTTCATTGGGACAAATGCTGGTTTTCTCCTTTTTTTTTTTTCATAAAATATAAACAAAAGCATCAAAGTGAGGACATACTGGAGCGAGCGCTTGGGTGTCACCTTTCATTTACCATCACAGGAGCGCTGTTTTCTTTATACTTGTGCTTAAAATAATCACAAATTCCTTAATCGGCTGAATATTCTGTAATCTGTTTAGCTGCCTCAACGTTCTCAGACTTAATCTGTTATCAGTTCTCTCTTCCAGAACAAGATGCCACCTGCGTGCCCACCTGTGAGCCCCCATCAAGGCCACGCCTGGCCCAGCTCCTTCCCGTGGGGACGGCTGGGCGCGAACAGAGGAGGCCTGGCACCGGGACGGCGGACGAGTGCGCCAAGCCGGTCATGACAGCGATGGGAGTCACGGCCACATGTGCTGGAGTCCTGACGTCCTTCTAGGCGGCTCCCCGGCCCCACGGTTGAGCACCCCGTCCCCGAGAGGCAGCAGGGCTCAGCGAGGACTCCTGTCTTTGCAGCTGGAAATCCCAGCCTGGATGGTGGGGAGGGAGAGGCTTGCAGGGTCGCAGCGGCACCCACCTCGCCTGGAGGGACCCTGGCGTGCCTCAGCTCACTGGCCTCCTCTCTGTGTCTTCCTTGAGCATCGAGCGGCTGCTGCTTTTCTGCTTCCGCACCCACTTGCGGACATTCTGGAGCCTTCCAGACAGACGCGTCCCCGTGCCTGTGAGCCCGGGCTTCTGCCCCAGGGTCCTGCCCTAGCCTTCCCCATGTGTGACTTTTTCGGCTTCCCTGTGCCCCCGCTGGTCCCGAATCTGCCCAGCACCCCGCGTTCGTGCAGGTGGGTTCTTTCTGGGGAGAGGGTTAACCCGTGGGCTTCTCCCCAGCGACACCGGACCTGGCCGACGAGCTCTTCCTCCCACGCCCTCCAGACTCCCCTCCTGTTGGCACAGAAAGTTTGTGGGGTCCCAGCTCGCACTCTCTTACCCAGGCACCCAGCGGAAACAAGAACACAAACCCCACAAAATCAGACAAACCAGCCCTCTTGCCAGGAAGCTCTGAGGGTCGAGGTCACATGCTGCCCCGTGTCCCTGCCACTCCCGCCTGGTCCAGGGTGCTGGGCCGCAGGGCGCTCACCCCCAGCACTCATGGCCCCGACATGTTCATGTGCCCAGCTTACACCAATCTGAGAAAACAGCTATTTCTAGTCTCAGAATCTTCATCCCTCACCGAGAAACCCGTCTGTTCCCCAAGCTTGTCCTGTCACTGGTGTTGATTTTTTTTTTTCTCAATGAAAGGAACCACCTAGAGTGTCTCACGTTTGCAACCCAAGTAATCGAGCTGGTGTTGGCTTTGACCCGTTCCCAGTGTCCCACACTGTTTCAGACGTGGGAGCCACAGTGTCCTACTCTTGCCCTCGGCCCCAAGCATCCCAGTGGGGCCCCTGTGACACGGGAGCATGGCTCCCCAGCCGGAGGGTATCCTCCAGTTCATTTCCATCGACATGACCCTGAGCCCCGTCTCATGACTCTTTTCCCAACGTCTCTCCTCTCCCGGGGCTGTTGACACCGTCGCGTGGGTCCTGGCTGAGAAGCCCAGCCCTCCCCACGGAGCCACCCACCCTCGCCCCTGCCCTGCACACCCGGTGGGATGGAGCCATACTTTCCGGGAGGAGTGCCGTGGGGTGGGGATGGGCCCAGCACGAGGGCCGGCCCGGGGCCAGCCAGAACCAGAACCAGGGGTGGTCCTGGGCACTGGGGCAGAGCTCCAAATACCCAGTGTGGAGTTACATGGTTGAAAACCACTGGATCCCATTTAAGGATATCCCTACCCTTGTCTCTCTATCCACCAAGAGGGCAACAGAGAGAGAGAGAGAGAGAGAGAGAGAGAGAGATTTCAGGAAATTAGCTCCTGTAATGGGGGAGGCGGAGGAGTCCGAAGTCTGTGGCTGGGCCAGCAGGCAGGCCCCCCGGGGAAGGCTGCCATGGCCACGGGCTGCCTCCTGGCAGGATTCCTTCTTGGGAATTCCTGGCCCGGGGAGGTCAGCCCCTGCTCTAGCAGGCCTTCAACTGATTGGATGAGGCTCACCTGTGTCAGGGGCACTCAGAGCTCGTCACTTTGAATGTTAATCTCATCCAAAAAGCATCTTCATAGAATCACCTGGGATAATGCTTGACCTCATACCTGGGCACCGAGGCCCAGGCGGGCCGACCCTTATGACGAACTAGGCCGGCCGATGGGGGTGGGAGCACCTGCGCCATCGGACCGTGGTGCCCGCACTCACATGCGCTTCCTGTGTGGGTGCGGCGCTCACTGCCGGCTCCGCTCAGAGCCCTTCTGCACCTTCTCCGTGCCCTGTCCCAGACTCGTCGCGCAGCTGACGCACTCGCCACACCCGAGTCGCAGAGGGGAGCCCTGCTGGTCCGGGCGGGGTGTGGTCCTGACCGCGGCCGGCATCGCTAAGCAGGACTGCAGGGGTCATCGGGAGCGGAGGGTGGGAGCGGCTCTCCCAGTAGCCTGTGTCGCACAGTCGACCGCCGACGGCGTTACTCGTCCCTCCGCCTGTTTCAGGAGCTTTGTCTTCTTACAGCGTTTTTTTAGGGTTTGGTTTTGAACTAACTTGAGGGGAGAAAGCTGCTGCTTGGTGCTGTGCGGTCGGTGGTGATGTCCCTTCTCCTGTGGCTGGAGGAGGGGCGCCAGCACACCCCCATCGGGCCGGCTCCGGCTCCCTGGGCACGGCCGTCCTCACTTCCTGGGGTGGCCACCGTGTCTGGGTCCTCGCGGCCTCTGGGACCCACCGCAGGCGGCCGGGCACCTCCCCACCGTGCAGCAGCGCGAACGCCCCGGGTTAAGCGGTATTGATTTCGGAGCAGCGGCTTATTTCTTGGCGGTGTGATCGAGTTTCAAGCTAGTTCCCATTGAATTAATTTTTGTTGTTCAGTGTTTGAAGTTCAGACAGGAGTAATTGGCCTGGGAAGGAGTCTGCGCGCTCTCGCCGAGTAATGAAGCTAGAGGCCGGCATTTCTCCACCTCTCCAGGGAAAGGTTTGATTTTGAAGTCTTTTTGTGGTTTCCAGGAGACGTTGGACTGCCCATAGCTAGCAGCCGAGGCACTGGATGAGCAGGGGGCAGAACGCTCCTGACCCCCTCTTTGTGGTCTGCGAGTTGGTGGCTCCCACAGACCCTGCGCCGGGCAAGGGGAGGCTGCTGCTCCTGGCTGCTGGCGAGATCCGGGCCGGGAGCTGGGGAGACAGGCCTGGCCAGAGCATCACGAGCTCCACGTTCAAGCACGACCACCTCCTGGCTTGCAAACAGCCCGAGTCGCGCAGAGACAGCGCCCCGTACCAGCCGCTCGCCTGGTCCCTCAATTCCTCGTTTTGCTGCGTTTTCCTTCCTTGTTTCCCGTAGACCAGGGCTTGGTCTCCCCGTGTTCAAAGATGTGGGGGCTGTGTTCTCTCCACCCGAACCCTTTCTGGGCACGAGTTGGGGAGCCTTGTCATCGGGCTGCCTTTCCTGGGCTCAGGGGTCCAGACTCCTCGGCTGGTGAGCAAGGCAGTCTGTGGTGAGTGTGGTGGCGTGTGTCAGGGGTCGTGGCTGTGACTCAGGACTGCACAAGGCTTCGGGAGAATCATCGAGCGACTGCGGGAGAAGGATCTCCGTGAGCCTCGGACGGCTACATGGATGCAGTCATCCTTGTCGGTGAGGTGTGCACGGTCAGCTGCTACTGTCTGGAAGATGTCCATGCTCTCCCTGAGTTCAAAGGACCAGGTATAACCAGAGTCTTAGGCAAAACCAAAGCCACACTGACAAAATGTCCCCTGCTTGTCCATGCAAAGATCAAATGAGAGGCAACCACCATTTCAAAAGATGCCTGGCGCTGGCGGGTTAGGGACTGGCCATCTTCTACTGGAAAGGATGTGGTCTCTCTCCAGCAGGGGTCCTACCAGGTGTGAGGTGTGACCCTTTATCTGTACCCTGCTTCTTAAATTGGCTGTCCTGTTGTGCACAGCTTGGCACCCTCTTGGGTGGGGTCCAGGGGACAGGGGACTGGGGGGACACGTGAGTGCTCAGACCCTCTGCCCCACACCAGCAGGGCCAGGAGGAGTTCTGTCCAGGCACAGGGGACCTGGGGCAGCTCAGTATATAAGACACAAGAGTCCGAGGCTTGTCTCACCAAGGCTGGGTTTTGGTGACTCTGCTATCTGGAACTTTACTTGACTGTAAATACCTACATCGAATGTCTATTTTATTGAATTTTAAATCAAATTGTTATTATATTGGTCTTTCCTGCCGCTAATCTTGTCTTCTCCCCAAATCTTGTGAAATCAGGTGGAGACACTCCTTGCACAAAAATTCATTTTGGTTTCAGGGAAAAAGCAAGGTTAACCAAGGGGAGGCTGTCCGTGAGGGACAAACTTCCCGTTTCCTTCCCCGACCCGTGAGGGCTGCTTCACCTGGACCAGGGCAGGAGCGGGATGTCCCCACCGGCCGCCTTCCTCCCTGGTCTGCGTCCCCCACCTGCTGTCTGAGGTGGGGCCTGCTCCTGCCGCGGGGATGCAAGACGGGCAGACATCCGGGGCGACGTCATCGGGCACAGCCACGTGCTCCTCGGACCCCAATCTGACAGTCCCCCATCCCCTCACCCTCTGTCCCACAGACGCCGTTCTGGGACTCGGAGCCTGGACGGTAAGGGTCCTCACAGATTTATTACTATTAACCTCATAGAAGACAGACATTTCCTAACGTTTCATTCAGAAATGCCCGGCCCAGCCCTTCGCTCCAGCTCTGCGTCTCGGCCGCGGCACCCCTACCGGGCGGCCGCCCAGAAATGCCCCCTGCTCGGCTCACTCCCGTTTCACAGAATCGCACCGGGGCTCTGTGGCGTCTGGAGGCCTTTTCCTCGAGGTCCCTCCCTGCACAGTGGGACCCGGGGGGTGGGTGGGAGCACCGGCTGGGCTAGTGGCCCAGTCAGGCTGCGCCGGAGGTCCGGCTGTCCACCCACAGGAGGCTCCTCCAGTGTCCATCCGATCGTTCCCTCCCTGCCTCCCGCCATCACCCTCTCTGCTCCCTGGATGCGGCAAGCTCTTCCCGACGGCCCATTCCACATGCCAGACACCCTGCAGAGCAGGCGTGGGCCGCCCCAGAAGGTCTCACGTGGATGGGGCCGGAGGCAGGTGGTTGCAGAGTCTGGAAAGAGAAGAGCCAGGCATTGGGCAAGTGGCATGGTCATTGCACTTGCGGCGACAGGGACACAACCCAACGCCGGCTGGCAGGATCCAAGAAGCCGGGCTCACACCCGGGAGCCTGGGACTCAGACTGTCGCCAGGGTCCCTCTCCCCCTTTCTCCCCCGTGGTCAGTGTGGGGGCCGCCCCAGGTAGCCCGGGCCCAGAGAGATCATGCAGAGGGGAAAGATGGTTACTTCTCTAAACGTGTGCTTCAGAGCCCCCAGCCAGCCAGCAGGAGCCGCTACTGGTGTAGGTCCCCCAGGATCCAGACTGTGAGGGACTGTCAGCATGGGTCTCGGTCACTGCCTGCCTCTGTGGCCAGCAGGGCTGGGCTTTGTGCCTGGGAGCAGCACCATCAGCCAGCGGGGTGCTGGTCAGTGCTGGTACTGGGGCAGCTTTGGGGAATCTGGGAGATCCTGGGACCACAGGAGTCGAGCCAGGCGGGGACCGTGGTCAGTCCAGGCAGAAGTGCTTGTGGGTGTGGGAACTGTCTGGCCTCAGGGAGCGGCACACACCATACAGGAGCGTCGAGGGCACAGGGCAGCATTTGGAGGGCTGGTGGGGCCGGGCACTCGGCCAGAACTGTGGCCAGTAGGAGACGCACACTGGCTGGGAACAAGGGCTCCGTGGTCCGTGTTGGCATTTGTGACTTTAGTCTGGGATGATCTGGGGCCATGGAAGGTTTTAAGTATAAAAGAGATCAGTTCAGACTTTGATCTTATAAGGATAATTGTAGTTTAGGTAAGAATCGAGGAAACAGCAGTCATCGGGACAAGGGGCTACGGCGTTCCTGCAATAATCCGGAATAGCAGGGCCGTGGCCGTGGACGAGCGCCCAGAGCTGTGCCTGCTATGACTCTGGAGGCACTTCCCGGCCGGGAACACAGGGTGCAGACAGCTCAGCCCCCCAGGCTGCTTTATCTGTGGGCCTCCGTGTCTCCGTGGGGTGAGGGAGTTGGAACTGATAACTACTGCGATTCCTTTCTCTTCAAAATTCTCCATTTTGTGCTTTGTCATTAAACACTGGGCAGGAACCTCGTGCCGTCCCAGAAAGAAGAGACGTGTGGACCCGTCCTCTGGTGTCCCCGTGGAAAATGCACAAACACTATTTCCACAGCATTCACATCAATTCCTTTGCAGTCAGACATCCCCAAATACAGCCAGTGTCCAGACCTGACCGCACACGTCACAGCGACTCCTCGTGCAGAAAACCCCACCCTGGTTCAACCTGTCACGGATCCGTCTCCCACCCGCCCTTGGGGTCACAGACGCCCCACAGATGTTGCTCTCCCTCAAGACCCCGGTTCCCCCAGCTGCCGCCATGTGCCCGAGGAGGATGGGCGCCAGCGGTTCGCGTCCACATTCGCCCTGGCGCGAGCCTGCTGTTTGCGAGGCGAATGGCCACCGAGGACCGTGGAGCGGCGAGGAGGGAGCCGCTCACTTCTCCCCGATCTGCATTTCCTCCCGCGCTCCGGACGCACAAGATGAACGCTCCCAGCGCCGAGTTCTCAGATTAAATGTTGTCTTTTTAAATCAAAAGTAAGCAAACCCTATGTAATGTGCCTGACGCGTATTTATTACGACGTTCTTCCGAAGCAATTTCCATTCTGATATGCCGTTGCCGGGATCATTATTAAAGAGTTCAGAAGAGCGGGGAGCGGGCGATCGGGATCGGAGTTTTCAGAGATGTAACGGAGATGAATGGTGCGTGATGAGGACATGAGAAAGGCAATAGGGTCGGAGCGACTGAGCAGACCGAGGACGACGGACGCCGCATCGCGAGCGCCTGACACTCCGTTCTCAGAGTTGTGAAGCAGGGTTCCCGCAGCCGTGTCTTTCAAAACATCGGTATGGGAGGATTTTAAATGTTCTGCAGGGGAATGAATCAGTTTGGGAGTAACGCACAGTTTTATCATTATTGTTTATCCTTACTTTTCTGATTTGGGAAAAAAACCCGAGACTCCAGGAAATCAGAGGATAGTATCATAAACCACAACTTCCCCCTTAAAGGAGCTGACACAAGCGTTTGCTTCAGACTTTTAGTTCACTTGTGCAAGTAAGTCACTCCCGATGGATGGCGGTCCTGGGGTCCGTCCTCGGAGCCCGTGCTGCCCACGCGCCTCGAGGTCTTACACTTTCCTTGCCCGGGCACGGTTCCTGGGCGCCCATGGGCCTCGTGTAACGACGTGCGCACCTGGCGATGCAGAGAGCCGCTCTGACAAAGCCGGAGAACGTCGGAGAACTGCCCCCGAGTGCAGCCGTCTGCACACCGTGAGCACAGGGGACTGGACTCGCTCCCCAGGCCAGTGTAGCTAGTGCCACGCCACGGTCAGCTGGACACTGTCTTACCGTCGGGAGCCCAGAGTCCAACGTCTCGATGCCAGCAGGGCCGTGGTCCCTCCAGAGGCTCCAGGGATGGGCCCGTTCTGCCCCCTCCAACGTCCACCCACGGTCACGTGGGCTCCTCTCTGTGGTCTGTCCCCTGCCTCTCTGCATCCCCCATAAGGACACACGAGACTGCGTCACCCGGATGGTCCCAAGAAGCTCTTCTCAGCATCTCGAACGTGATGCTGTCTTTTGCCATATAAGGGAACGTCACCCTTTTCCCATAAACCAGCGTTCACAGGCCCGGGGGTCAGGAAGTGAGTATGTCTCTGTGGGACGTTCGATGAGCGCCGCCCGCTTCGGTGTTGCTTTCCTGGGACAGCAGAGGACCCCCAGCGACCCGACGCACAGGGGAGCTCGCGCTTTCCCGGGGGGCGTCCCCGGGACTGGTGTTGCTGAGCCAAAGGTGTGCCCAGGGATGCCCGCCCCCCGCCCCCCACCTCTCCGCTCGCGTGGGGGTCAGGCTTGAAGGTGACAGCCGCGACAGGGGCACCTGAACGAGAGCGCGGGAACTGGTGTTTCCTTCACTCCCAGGAGGGCGCGAGCTTCCTGGGTCAAGGCTCGGTGCTCCGCACGCTTCTTGGAACGCGTATGATGCTCTGCACGTGTTTTGGATCGTCACCCTTTATTCCCGGCTACGGACGACGCAGACAGCTTCTCTCAGGATGTCCCAAGGGTGGTTTTGGTCATAAAGAAGTTTCAGAATTTCAAGAAGTCCGTTTCATCCACGTTTCACCTGGATTCTACGCGTTGCCTTTTCAAGGATCTTTCCGGATCACCTGATTTTGTCTTCTGGTTTTGTTTTCCTGCATTTTTGCGGTGGTGTCGGTAAAGATCTCGCTTTATTTTGTTTTTCTGCGGCGGAGGCTTTCGTGAGTGGGTGAACGTCTCCTCGCTGATCTCTCAAGTTTGCTCTGCCGTTTGCCAGGCTTCTTCCTCCTCTGACGGTCCCCTCTGCGCCAGCGCCTGCGTGACAGCGGTCGCGTTTCCGCGCAGCTGAGGGACGTGTGACAGCAGGCTGCCGAGGCCTTCACTCTTTCCTTTTCAACTTTTGAGTTATTCTTATAGCTCTCCGTTTACATTTGAATTTTAGGGTCCGTTTTTTGAATTTCCTCTTAAAGGCCTGTGGGTTTTTGTTTTGTTTTGTTTCTAGCCGCAGGAAGCTGAAGGCAGGAGTCAGGGAGCCCTGGGCCTGTCGGTCCCGTCCAGGCCTTCCCTCAGGGGCGATCTTTCCCGAAACGCATTATATGTTTTAGTTCTTGGAAAAGAATATTCTCCACAGGCTCTTATGGCTTCGGTGACTTTATTCTGGTGCACCGTTGTTTCTGATGCTAGCGGACTTCTCCACCACGTTTCCCGGAACACGTTGCTCCCAATCCGTAGGAAGGCAACGGATCTTTGATTGTCTGGGTCGTGCCCGCGGAACTCGCTGAGATCTGTGACGAGCGCGGCCGTTTCCCTCAGTATTTTATGGGACGTCCCTTGCTGACAGCGACGTCATGTAAATTTTTCATCTCTTTTCTAACATGAGCTGCCGGCCCCAGCCCCAGGCCCGTGGTGCCAGCTGTGTATCGCTGGGTGACAGACAACCACACATGCAGAGGCTCCAATCGGCACCGTGGCCTCGCCGTTCCCGAGAGGCGTCTGGGCACAGCTGGGCCTGGTCCTCCCCGGGGAGCTGGGCAGGCCACCGTCGGGTGTCGGGCCGCCGCTGTGGTCCAGACCTCCTCCTCTTCCAGAGCTCGGGTGCCTTGTGATGGCCGGACTGTCTTGTGGGCTGCCGGCTGAGACCGTCCTCAGCGGCGGGGGTTCCCCACATGCGGTCCTTCCAGTCCCTCAAGCACAGCCCAAGAATCTTCTTTTCCCTCCTTCTAATCAGAGCCTCACACCGTGTAACATGACTGTGGGAGCGACTTCCCACCTGCTTTGCTTTCCTCCACGGTCTCGGGGCCACCGATGCTCAAGGGGAAGAAGGAGAGGGGAGTACATGAAGGAAGGCTCGGTGGTGGTCATCTTGGCTTTTTGCTGGTCGCAGGCCACCATCCCCCCCACATGCAAAATACATGCATGTCATCCTACGATCCCCTAAAGTCTTGCACCGTGACGCCCACCGGAAGACCCTGGGCCGTGGATCCACAAAGACGAGGGCATCCCACACACCTCTCCATGGCTCTTCTCAGCAGTCCGGTGCCACTGGCTGCCTTAGTGGCTGGACGTAGTTGCCCAGGAGTCAGGATGACAAAGCGGACACGGGACGGAGGAGATAGTGGGCAAGGCGGGACCCTGCCCTTGGCCGTGACCCTGTCCGTGACACTGAGGGCGATGGCTGTTGCCCCTCCCCAACCGCCTTCCAAACTGTGTGCCTAGAGCCCTTCGATGTATGCAAATCAAGGAAGCCCTTAGCAGGTGCACATCAGCTCCATGGACTCCCACCACCACCAGGGACTTTCTAAGTCACAGAACCCTGATCAGAGTGGCCATGCTCCCCTTGCCTCTGGCTAAGCTCTGTCACACCTCCCTGTCCCTTTGGCCTATTGGGCGGCCACTGCAGAACCCCTTGGGAGACATGCCTATGTCTCTCCCATAGAAGGATGCTCAATGGGACGTTGAACAGGGCGCCCCAGCTGGGGTGGCGAGTGGATCTCGTGAAGTGTGTTATTCCGGCATCCCCGGCTCCCTGTCACTGAGCGCCTTTCTCTACGACACTGGAGAGGTTCAGATCTCAGCTCAGCCCCCGGCAGAGGACCGTTGGGCCAGAGCTTCAGTTAATGAGCTGCGTAGACAGTAGGTGCCACTTCTGGTGGCTCGAGTCAGCACCAGGAGCTCAGAGCTTTGCTCGCTGCACCCACGCCGACTGCCGTGCTCAGGTCTCCTTCAGTGTTTCTTTTCCCAAGAGGCAACAAACAGCCCAGGATCAATGTCCAGCCGTATTTTGTAGTTTCTACCAATATAGATGGTCAAAACTTTACAACTTTTTGGTGTGCATGGGAGTGTCTCAACGGCCACTCCGTCCTCTCTCCCTGTACCTCCAGCTCGCCTTTTCTCTTCCCACAGCTGCTGACCGCCCACAGCCCCGGGCCTGCCTGGGCTCGAGTTCCTGGTGGGGCACAACAGGAGAGGGTGGGCGAGGGCCTCCAGGAGGGTCGGTGTCTTGCAGTCGGTGTCAAGATGTCATCGCACATCGTACATTCTCCAGGCAAGGGGAGGACCAACCCCAGGCAGGGGAAGAAGGGCAGCTTCTGGGGGCAGAAGTGTTTTGGTAGACGCGGGGTACTGAGAATTATACCCTCCCTGACTCCTGGCCGAATGTCCCTGTTCCAAGTGTCAGGGCTCAGGTCCTGCTGCCTGACCAGTGTCCTTAATTAGCTGTGACACTCTCATAAAGTTGTGGCTCAATTGTGTTGCACTTTTTTTTTTTCACTTGCAGGATTTGATTTTAGGTTTGGTTTGCAAAAGTTTATTTATTTATTTTTATTTTTTTCATTTCTTTTCAGTGTACCAGAATTCATTGCTTGTGTACCACACCCAGTGCTCCATGCAATCCGTGCCCTGGAGCAATACCCACCACCAGGTACCCCAACCTCCCACCCCCACCCCTCCCAAACCCTCAGTTTCTTTCTAAGGGTCCACAGTCTCTCATGGTTTGTCTCCCTCTCTGATTTCCCCCAACTCACTTCTCCTTTCCATCTCCCAATGTCCTCCGTGTTATTTGTTATGCTCCACAAGTAAGCGAAACCATATCATGATTGACTCTCTCTGCTTGACTTATTTCACTCAGCATAATCTCCTCCAGTCCCGTCCATGTTGCTACAAAAGTTGGGTATTCATCCTTTCTGATGGAGGCATCATACTCCATAGTGTATATGGACCACATCTTCCTGATCCATTCGTCCGTTGAAGGGCATCTTGGTTCTTTCCACAGTTTGGCGACCGTGGCCATTGCTGCTATAAACATTGGGGTACAGATGGCCCTTCTTTTCACGACATCTGTATCTTTGGGGTAAATACCCAGTAGTGCAATGGCAGGGTCATAGGGAAGCTCTAGTTTTAATTTCTTGAGGAATCTCCACACTGTTCTCCAAAGAGGCTGCACCAACTTGCATTCCCACCAACAGTGGAAGAGGGTTCCCCTTTCTCCACATCCTCTCCAACACATGTTGTTTCCTGTCTTGCTAATGTTGGCCATTCTAACTGGTGTAAGGTGGTATCTCAATGTGGTTTTAATTTGCATCTCCCTGATGGCTAGTGATGATGAACATCATGTCTGATAGCCATTTGTATGTCTTCATTGGAGAAGTCTGTTCATGTCTTCTGCCCATTTTTTGACATGATTACCTGTTTTGTGTGTGTGTTGAGTTTGAGGAGTTCTTTATAGATCCTGGATATCAGCCCTTTGTCTGTACTGTCATTTGTGAATATCTTCTCCCATTCCGTGGGTTGCCTCTTTGTTTTGTTAACTGTTTCCTTTGCTGTGCAGAAGCTTTTGATCTTGATGAAGTCTCAAAAGTTCATTTTCGCTTTTGTTTCCTTTGCCTTTGGAGACATATCTTGAAAGAAGTTGCTGCAGCCAATATCAAAGAGGTTACTGCCTATGTTCTTCTCTAGGATTCTGATGGATTCCTGCCTCACGTTGAGGTCTTTTATCCATTCCAAGTCTATCTTTGTGTACAGTGTAAGAGAATGGTTGAGTTTCATTCTTCTACACATACTGTCTAATTTTCCCAGCACCATTTATTGAAGAGACTGTCTTTTCCACTGGATATTTTTTCCCGCTTTGTCAAAGATTATTTGACCATAGAGTTGAGGGTCCATATCTGGGCTCTCTACTTGGTTTGCAAAAGTTTTGAGTTAATTCTTACAAGAGACACACATTTATCTGTGAAAGAAGCTTTCTGACTCACCCGGTCCCTGAACTGAACATTGAAAGCTGCTGGCTTCCATTCGTCCCTCCCAGCTATCCGGCGGGTCGGGGCATCCAGCCCTCCGCATGGTTGTCACGCTCAGAGTTCCACCCAGTGTTCTGAATGGACTCTGTGTGCCCACCGCTCAGGGTCGGAGTGGCCGTGGGGCATTGCCTGTCAGCAGGCACAGTAAGGGAGACAAGTGGGTGCACAGTGGAGAATGAGCAGTCAGGTTTAAAAACATTGTCATTTAAATCAGTCAGCTATTCAAGAATCGCTGCCGATAGCGAATGACTCTTCCTGATGAGCCCGAGACAACCGACCAAAGCACTAGACGCTGGAGTTTGCTACCAGGCTCCTGCAGACCAGGTCACCCCCAGACCCGCCCTGTCCTCCCATCGTCCCCGACCTGTCCTAGCCTCATGCAGTCCCCGACCCGTCCTGTCCTCCCGCTGTCCCATCCATTTTACTTTGAGCTTCTGATAACCACAGCCACAACATGTTCTGAAGTCAACAGAATGCTTCAAAATATCCCATTTCCCCCAGGAAAGGAACCATCGAGCAGCCCTTCAACACAGTATGTAGGCAATTGGAGGGATGCTTTTCAGGGCAACAAGGCATGAGCCGCTGCAGTGCCTCGTCAAGCTTCGCTGTCTAATCTTCATTCCCGTTCGGGGCGAGACCCTTTCTCCACCATGACAGAGCAGTTGCTGCCTTGGACTTTCTCTGCTGAGCGAGCAGGCTCCAGGAGCTAATACTGGGGTCCTTGTGACATCTAACAACGCCTGGGGCAGACAGGCTGTGGGCTACAGCAGGATGGATTGAGACAGCCCCGGAGCTATGTGAGACCCTCTCACAGGGACTCTCGGATCTTAAAGTCGCACTTTGGTAATGAAGCAGACTCCACCTAGAAGCCCGTGGGAGGGTGGAGTGATGGAAACCAGGCGTGGGTACCTGTGAGTGGCAGGTCCTGTGGGGACACCGTGACGGGCCCGGCTGGACTCTCCCTGCACAGACATGGAGCATGCTGCAGCTCGGGTTTGAGCTTGGTCAATAAAGTTATCACGCAATTATCATCGACTGGTCTTTCATTATTAATCGTCACCTCTGGGGCTGTCCCTGGACTGAGTGCTGCTTTTCATCTGGAAGTAGGACCCAGATTTGACAGATAGGAGGGAAGTATGAGAAAATAATCAGTGCCACCATGAATAATTGAGCTTTAATAATTTTTGCTGCATTTAGAAATCATTTCCCACACTTGTTACATGACCAAAGTGCCTGAAGCCAGAAAGTTGATCAGACTCATCTCATACTTGGTGAAGCTCTGCAGACTGAACGAGAGGGAGGTACAGATTTTCCAGAAGGAAGCACATGGAAGACAGTCCTGGTCAGAAATACCTGCGTGACCGCAGACCATTCCCAGCGCTGTCGGATGCCCAGCCCTGCCCAGTGAGGAAGCTCTTTGGGCACTAAGACAGAGTGCAGAGCGGTTTTTATCAGACCACCTAACCCATTACTTATTTTCTTTAAAAAGATAACATTTCAATTACAAAGGTAGTATTTATTCATTGTAAAAAACTTTTTTAAAAGTTCAAAAGTATCTATCAAGAAGGGTAAATGCCCCTCTTCTTCCCCGTAGTGGGCACCCTAGAGAAACAGAAGGGACCACAATAGAGAATCTGGTGCAGACGGCCTTAGTGATTACGTCACACGACCAGAGGGTATGAGGTTTCTTACTTACATAACGAGGCCTTTTGGGGAGAAGGGAGGAGAGTCCCCAGCTGATCTGGAATGGCCTGAGACAGCACGGAAGGAGACTGGCTTGGGTTCATGCAGTGGTGGGGACAGGAGGCTGGAGCCAGTACTTCCACGTGTCGGTAGGGCTGCTGTGGTTTCAATATCCCACTGAGGCCAAAGGAAGAGGCACCCAGGTTTTCAGATCCACTTACCCAAATGTGGAACAGAAGAGAAAAAGGGAAAGGTGAGACTTGTCACCTGTCAGCAGCCACACGACAAACAATGGAGCCACAGAACTCGGTCTCTCACCCCTCATACAGCAAGGGGACTGTCCTTTACAGTGTCTTTAGTGTACATCCAGACATTTCTACGAATGGATAACATCCTTCCACACAATCTGTATCTCTTACACTCACCCATCCGTCCATCTACCTTTCACCATCTGTCCATCTGTCCATCCATCCGCTCATCCATTTACCCAACCTCCATTCCACCCGTCCATCCATCTGTCCATCCGCCCGCCCATCATTCCATCCGTCCATCCGTCCTCTTTCAGTGTGAAAATGGCATCACGTCACACATGTACTCTGCATTTGTTTCCCACTCGGCAACGAGTCTTACAACGATATTTGTCTGCAGACTCGCCCGGTTCTCCTGATGGCCTCATGCGGCTCCAAGGCTTCTGTTGGTGGCCATTCGGGATGATTCCATTTTTGCTGTCACGAGCAGTCCTAGTTCCCCTGCACCTGTGTAGGCGTGCTGTCTTGGGACTGTGATTGCCAGGTCACAGGGCAAGCACATTAGAAGTTTTGACGGATGTTGCTCAATTGTCTTCCAAAGCTTGGCTCTAGGACACTGCAGTCAATGGGTCATCAGAGCCTTCATTTCCATGTCACCTGGGGTGGTGCGGGGCCACTAGCAGCCACCTGCCCATTTGAAACATAAGAAGTCCTTGTACAGGATTAGTTCCATCTTTCCAAGTATTGATCAGGGGTTTTCTTTTTCATTTCTCTGAACTGCCAGCTTTTCTCAAATCAATCATTCTTTGCTTATTAATCAGCAAGGAGATCCTCGCTATAAAACGTGTTGCAAATACTACTTTGGCTTGTCATTGGACTGTTATGGAACCTTTTGCTAGAGAGAAATTTCTCGCTATTATGAAATGAAAATGAAGAGTTTCATCTTTTATGGTCACTTGCTACTTTTTTAGAAAGTACTTTCCTAATGAAGATCAGTTTTGTTTCCTATCACCTGTCATTGTGTTCCAATGGCTTTTACTGCTTGTGCTTAAGTTGGCGTTCCGCAGAACTCCCTGTGCTGTACGGCGTGAGGCAGAGATTCCAGCTTTACTTCATCTCAGATCGTCTCTCATACCATGTTCCTGCTGGTCTGAGGTGTTACTCTTATCACGGTGAGTGTTCTGAATTATGTTTCATGTCTGTGTTTCCTGTTGAGGCACGTGCCGGTCTCTGCGACCTTCGCATGGCTTTGCCTACTGTGCTTTACCATATGCTTGAATATCAAGTAAGTCAGCTCCTCTGAAATATTCTGAACTCAAAACTCCCTAACTCTTTAAAAATATTTACATTCTTGGGAAATCTTTAGTCACTGTGTCATGTCATACGGGTCCTCTGTCCACCAGCAAACATCAAAGAATCTGTTGCTATTTAAGTTGGAAATGAATTCAAAATATAGATTAATCTGGATAGAATTGACATTTTATGTAGTTGCCTTTTGAGTAAGAACAAGGCTGGCTCTCATTTATTCAAATGTTTCATGTTTTTATATAATGTTTTATTTTTAAATCTATGTTCTGCATTTTTTCTTGTTTATTTACAGCCATATATATATTATACATATATGTATGTGTGTGTGTGAACTGAATTGTCTTCCTTTGTATTTCTAACTGGTCACTGGTTTTGAGGAGCAGAGTGTGGATCTTGTCCTTTAGATTTGTTTCGGGTTTGTTTCCTTCCCAGTCGTTCGAGTGCACAATCCGCAGAGAGTAACGGTTATGTCCTTTCTGACTTCACCACCTTCTCACTGTGTGACCAGGGCTAGTCCCCAGCACACCGAGACTCCGGTTTCCTCATCTGTAAACTGGGAATGGCATCTGCCCAGAGGAATCCGCGCGGTGAGAGGCTCCGCCTGGGGGGGGTGGGGTTGCTCCCGGATGGCCGTGTCCTCAGGAGGAGGTCTGGTCTGTGCACCGAGCACCGGGCTGTGGAAAGCACAGCAGGGAGGCAGGAAGGGGCATCTTCACACTGGCTGACATGGGGAGTGTCCCCTGAGGAATGGGGCAAGGCCCACCGACCATCTGCCCCCACACAGCAGCCAGACATGTCTTTAACACGGAGGCCACAGTACCCATCGGTTAGAACTCTCCCCAAATGTCCGTTGCCACAGAAAAGACCTCGCAGCCCTGCGCCTTGATCTGCAAGCCTCCCTCAGTCCGTCTGCCCTGCCCATGGCTCTGACCTCACGGAGGACCTCACGCGTCCCCCGCCCCTGACCGCAGCTGCCGGCCACAGGGGCTGCCCTGCTCCTCCTGCCGCCCGCATCCTTTGAGGCTCGGGCCCGTGACTGCCGACCCGCGCCCCTGCATCGCTGCTCGCCCGGAGGTGGGATGCTGTGAGCCCTCCGGGGCCCCTCTGAGGTGGGCGCAGGCCTGGCCTTCAGGGGACGGCGCAGAGCCTGGGGACGGGGCCGCTGGCACCCACGCTCCTTGGCTTTAGCCCCTTTAGGAATGTTCCGGAGAACTGTTTCGGAGTGGCCGTGTTCCAGCACAGGCTGGGCGAGCTGCGCAGCTTTCTGCTTCTGCCGGGAAACCCAAAGCGGCTGGCCTTTCCCAGGAGCTTGAAATGTCGGTAGTCCGTAAAGCACCCGGCGTCGCCGCAGAAGCTCCTGGTTCTGGCATCCGCTGAGGGGTTACCCGCGAGGCCACAGACCGACCGTGGAGCCTGAGCCTCGACTGCAGGCAGAACTGCATGCGAGAGAGTCGGGGGAGACCAGACGGCAGGCTTGGTCACAGGCTTGGTCGCAGGCCCGAGGCCACTTCATCACACTTTTTTCCTGAATGATCAGGAGTAAAGACTTTTTTCCCGAGCAATTAGCAAGTTAATGGGCTCCACGAAGTACCTGCTGGTTTTTTTTTTTTTTTTTTTTGCAAAGATTAAAAAGGGCATAAATGTCTCTTTATCCCCAATATATAAATGAAGATGGTGCGACACACTTTCTGTCCCTATAACTGCGCGTCCGGAGAACTCAGTTTGCGGTTCTGTAATCGGCATCCCGTGGGCACTGCTGCTCCGAGCCTGTGCTTTCTTCTCGAAACTATCTCAGGTAGTAGCTCACACCGTAACACAGTCGATGCCAGCGAAAATGAAACTGCAGGAGACCACCTAGACGGTTTCCTCTGAGCAGAGCGCACACTGCTCTTCTGGTGGTGTCGCAGGTTCCTGGCACACGTGCCTGCGTGTGTGTGCCCTCGTGTGTGGGTACACGTGTGCACATGTGCGTGCGAGGCGGAGATCTGGCGCCGAGGACCCTGGCTCGTGGTCTGGACCAGCGGTTCTCAGTCTTGAGCATCGGAACCCCTGAGTGCTCCGTAAGGCAGGGTTCTGCTTTGGCCCCCTGGGGGCTGACAGGCTGGACGGGTCTGGGGGACCCCAAGTGTGCATTTCTGGTAAGTTAAGTCCCCAAGCGACTCTGCTCCTGCTGGGGGGAGGGGCTCTCAAAGACACTGCTTCATGTGCTGCTCACTTCCCCTCTGTGACCTGCTGCCCCGCCCCCGAGGCCATGTCACAGGGTCCCCTGAGTTGGCTGTGGGGTGTGAGTGCTCTGTGCAGGGGGGTCTCTGTCCCAGGGACGGCTTATTTTCGAGGACTTGCAGCATAGGCTCACCGTTATGTTCCTCTCCAGCACCTTGACGGGGAGAATATCTGTGGACCCCAAGCAGGTGCCACATGCCGTCCCTGGCTGCCCGGGGTTTCCATATCGCAGGTCCCCATTAAGTGCCACCCACATCCACACCCCGCGCTCTCCGACTCTGATCTTCCCCTGCAGGACGGCGGCAAGCTACTCGACACAGGGGGGCCTCGGCAGTGTCTTGGCTCTGTCCCACTCGGACGCCACACACAGCCGGGTTGAAGGTGGCTGAGCCCCAGGACAGTTGTCATAATCGGAGGCCACAGGGTCCCTTCTGACGGGCGGGGGGACAGCGCAGAGCCTAGAGCCAAGCTCTCCAGGAGTCCCTCCTTAAGGACATAGGGGACAGGCATTTAGGTGGGAGTGACTCCTTCTGCAGGAGGCAGGCCTGCCCGAGGTGGTCCTCCTGACCCCTGGCGTTCACCCCCGTGTGCAAGCCGCACCCTGACTGTGCTGGGACCCGTGGCTTGCTTCCAGCCAGGAGGAGGTGGCAACCCGTCCCCTTCCGGAGGTTCCATCTCGGCACGGGGGGCGTCTCTCTGAGGAAGGCAGGGGCTGTGCTGACGACCTCGCGTGGGAAGGAGCTGGGGGCCGTCTGAGGACCAAGCCCGGCCCCAGACCAGGCCTTACCAGGGGAAAGGGATTCTGATGCCCATGGGAGCTGGGAAGCTGGTTCTTTCCAGGCCAGCCTGCGGGTAGGAGCTCAGACCGTCTATCGCCTGGGGAGAGCCCGCCTGGAGGCCCCGGCTAAGCCCAGCGGGCTCCTGACCCCGGGCCCAGGAGGGGATAAACACACGTTGCTTCAGGCTGTTATGTTTATGGCAACTGCTTAGTAGCAGCGGGACGAGTGTAATTATGGATGTTGGGAGCTTCATGTGGTAGGGCCCATTTAGCGTTAAAACCTGTGTGACCATCAGGGCCAGCTCAGCAGAGCGACTCCATGTTGCCCAGGTAGCCATATTGCTGTTTACATCCACGGGCCTCATTCGGGGAATAAACGCCCCCGTAGCTCCTGGGATGGTTCCGGGTCTCGATTCCGGGAGTAAACGCCTTAGCAATGAAGCCAGTACCTTGGGTCTGCGGTTCTGCCCTATAAAACCAGCCTGTGAGATCGGGATGGGGTCGCTCTCTTCGGAGGCGGCCCTGGCCGGTCAGTTGGACTTCTCATGCCCGGCATAGCACAAGGCTTTGCTTAACTTTCACTTGGCTCCGTCTTGTTCCTTGATAATGGGCCCAACACATGATTAGAAACTCATTTCTTCACATGAGCCGCGGGAGGCTGGGTTATTGGACGCTGACGCGGGCGCGTCAGTGCTGTCCTCCCCAGAGCGGGCCGGGAAGAGGGTGTGGGCGCAGCCGGGGCCGGGGTGGGGGTGAGTGCGGCGGGAGGCTGAGAACTGGGGGCTGCACCTCTGCCCTGGCCCCTCCCCCTGCAGGGTTGAGCTCAGGACCAGGTGGGCTTGTCTGAGCCCGTGTAGACGGTCTACCCCTTGTTCTGGGTGGGGGAGGGGCGGGAGGAGACTGATGTAATGATTTAATGACTCGGCATTCATTAAAAGGCTTTAAGCCATATTTTCTAAAACAGGAGGTTCAGTGCTCTTGACCATGGGCTGGTGAAGAGGGTCCGGACAGGCCGGCTGCCTGGGGACAGCCCCCAAGTCTCCCTCCCAGAAACGAGAGAGGGAGAGCCCACTTCACATGGTTTGCTGGGGGCAAAGTGTTATTTTTAAGGTCCACGCAGTCACGGAAGAGGCCTTCCACGCAACGTGGCTCATGTTTCAGGGACCAGAAACGTCCAGAAAGGGGGTTCGCATGTGGGTGGGGATTGAACAAGGTGCCCCGTCTGAGAGAGGCCCCTGGTCTCTGCTCACAGGATCCCAACAAGGGTACAGAACCGGGCCCCGGACCGACCGCGGCCCTCCCTGGACCCCACGGCTCAGGGAATGGGAACTGGGTGGCTACGGGCCCACGCTTGCCTCGGGGTGAAAGGGTTGGTCCAGGGCATCTGTCGGAGTGACTGGCTTCCTCGTGTTCCCGGGGCATATTCCGGGTCAATGACGTTTTTGTGCCAGATCTTCTAGTAAGATCGAGTGACGAAACGAGTAAGTAACAGCACGTCACTGTTTCCTTGTAGCTCCAGAGGAGAGAAGCGGGGCTGGGCGGGAGGTGCTTCCATGGCCTCGGCTTGATCGAACACTCGGCGGGTACCGATTCCCAGGACACGGCCCACTCTTGAGACAGGAACAGTTTACAGATGTGTTGAGCCTTTTTTCCTCCCCGTAGCGCAGCCTGAGATTAAAAAATATTTTTGCAAGTCCCCAAGGGCATGGGACTCTCTGAGTCAGGACGGTGCCGGCTCACCCACCTGCAGCACGGGAGATGCCCCCACCGTGTGTGAACCGCCGCGGGGCTGGCGCTCGGCCCTGTGGCCCGATCCTTCCCCAAGGCTCATGGGGACGCAAACCCGAGTTAGCGCCCGGGGGCCGCCCCCCCTCCCGGGGCTTTTATCGGCCTCCACCTGTTCTTCCCGCGGACCCTTTCATTAGCTTCTGCATCCAAAGTTCCCGCAGAAGAGCCTCCCGTCCGTCTCCCCTGCCTCCCACGCCCACCGCGCCCCTCCAAGTCCAGCGCACAGAAAGGATCGCGCTGGCCGGGCTTCTTACCAACGTCCCGACAGGAAATTATTGCACGTCATTACTTTGCTTCAAACACAATTTCCCAACCTGTGCAAATCAGTGTCCACCAGCGTGAGGGGTCATGGGGACTGTCTGTTTCACTTTCTTCTCGAGGATGGACGATCTATGTTTTCTCTTTGTGGGAAATAAAAATGCTCGTTTGAAATACGTACAGAGCAACTTAGCGGGCCACCGGCGTAGAAGGGAAACCGTGCCTGGCTGTCCGCCTTCCCGTCCCCGACGCAGATAACCGGCGAACGCGGCCGCGCCCCGAGCTGCTGCTCTCGAGACTGCCATGTGCCCTCCAGGGAAACGTTCCCTGCGGCTTCTAGAAGGCTTCATCCCAGATCTGGAAAGTAGCCCAGGCCGGTGGGAGGCGGCCTCCGCCCGCGTTGGCCTTCCCAGGGCGGGTCATGGGAGGCCAGCGCCCTTCCCCCGCCCCTTGCCGCGGCCACCCCTAGCCCCTCTCGGCCGCCCGTCGGGGTCACAGCTCGGGCCCCCCCCATCCTGGGCCCCGTTCCTTCTGGCGCCCGCCCACGTGTCCTTCCCTGGCTGCCGGTTGGGGATGCCTCCTGTCCTCGGCCCCTGGTCCGTTCTCCTCCCCGTGCCCTCTGCCTTCCCGGGGCCGCCCCTCCCCTGCGCCCTCCCAGCCCGCCCCCCCAGGCTGCGGGTCGTGGACGCCGGTTCCTGCGGTTGCCGCACTTCTGCTGTGTGACTCTATCAAATAACCATTTGTCTTGAGGTCTTGTCTGAAATAATTTCAACTGCCAAACCCTAAAATGAATAGGTTTTGTTAACACAAAAGGCTAAGGGACTGGCTGGAAATTTTAAAGAGCTCCCGCCCCGCGTCGCGGCAGACCGCATTGTCGGCTCCGGGCGCTCCTTTGTCGGCGTCCTTCTGCCTCAGTGGGCGCGGGATGATGGATGGTCTGGCTGCTGGAGGCGGAGAGAAGGGAACGCCAGGCCGGGTCTGGGAATTGGCTAAGTACTTCTGGGCGCTTCGACCTCACCGCGGTGCACGGCGAGTCGGCCTTCTTGATTTATAAACTGGGCTGGTGATGGATGATCTTTTAAGTGGACAGGGCGGGCCAAAGCCTCGCACATCGGAGCCCGTAGACAGGACCGCCACTTGTCGCGGGAGAGGGGCAGCCCGGCCTGCGTAAGCCTGAGGCAGGCTGACAGCGACCATCGGCTCCCAGGTCCACCCGCTGTGGGCACGGGGACCCTGGCCAAGGCTCCAGGTCAGCGTCCCCCACGCAGAAAGAGGACAGGCTGGGAGGGAACGCGCGGTGTTCTTGTGTCGTCGGGCCTCCTGCCCTACGGAGCTCTTGCCGTCGCCATGGGTCTGGCCTGTTCTGCCAGGCTTTGTTCTTGCCCTGTGACTGCCCACCCCCGCGCCACTCCGAGTACCATGGTCTGCTGCTGAGAAGCAGGTGGCCGAGCGTCTCCCATTGGACCCCTTGTCCACCGCAAGTGGTCCTCCTGGCTTTTTTCCGAGCCGGAGTGGATGTGGCAAACATGGAGCCCTGGGACCTGCAGGCCCGTGCCAGGAAGGACCGGGCACACCTCCTCTGGGCTGGGAACCAGTGCTTCCGGGCTCTCCGTGCCTGGGGACAGGGCAGCATGGGCACCTCGAGGGACAGAAAGGACAGCCCTGGACTCCACGGTGAGGGCCGCACTGGCGTGGGGTCACGTCTGCCTGGCAGCAACAGTATTTGCCAGGATCCTGACCGTAACCAGATCTGGCCTTGGGGGCGACACGTCCGAGCAGGGGCGCTGGCGCCTGGCACGTGGACAGGAGCAGGGGTCAGATCAACAGCAGAAAACCAGCCTCTGCTATGGAGGGAGCTTCCAAAATCGTCTCAATGTGTCCTGACCTCCAGGAGAAACTTGAGTGCGTCTGAAGGAGGAAGGAGAGGGAGAGGAAGCTCGAAAGCAGACTTCCCGAGAGCCGGTCCTAATGACCTGAGCCCTTGGCTCTGAGACGTGTCGTGTCTTCCTCGAGTGCCGTTTGCAAGGAGCAGAGGAGCAGCGGAGCAGCGGAGCAGCGGATGAACTACCCCACAGTTCGGGGTGTCTGTGGGTGAATAGCACCACCTCCCTGTAAGCAGCGCGGCTCCTGTTGCCTTGTGCAAAGTGTGGGCGCGAAATTCTGAAACCACCTTGCGGACGGAGAGGTCTGAAGGGTCAGATAAAAACTCCATTCCAGATCCTGCACGAGGGAGCAGGTCGGGAAGGCCGCGGAAGGATGCTGCTTGCGCACACAGGTTTCTGGTACTCAGCGATACCGAGGACAGGAAGAGGAATGGGTGAGCGAGATCCGCTCGCACCCGCGGTGTTCCTTTTTCCTGCGGAGACGGACTCCCGTTTTACGCCTCTGATCTCTGAAGTCAACAGAGCAGACTCTCGGCTCCGAAGAGCGTTTGATTGTGGCTCAAAATGCCTGTGATTATCCTACTTTACTTCTGTTGCAAAGAACTTCATACTTGTTGCCTGGACGAGGCAGGATGGACAGCAAAGGGGTCTTTTTTTTTTTTTTTTTTTTTTTTTACTAGGAATGGGAATGTTTCTTCTTTCTCTCTGGTTAGGGCTGGTATATACATCCTGTATCTTTTCTTTGTTTTTCTCCAAACCTTTTAATTTAAAAAGCATGTACTAATTTTATGTTGGAAAACAGGATTCAGAGAGTCAAAGAATTTCACTGTGTTTCTTCAGAAGAGAAGATCGCATGTTGTCTGCATCTCGCTCTGCTTTTCCGAAGGACCCTCAGTTTTGAGAAAACTCAAACACCGCCTATTTCATAAGCCATTTTTGAGGCTTTCACGCATCTTGTTTCCACTTCTAGGACAGTGGAATGAGTACAAAGTTTGGAGTTTCCAGACATGGTCAGTTCCTTCGGATGCACCCTCAGATCCACGAGAGGGACCTGGTACTTCGGGGTGACATTGGCTGTGACTGGCCTTCCTCCGGCTCCTGGCCCGCCCCGAGCGCCGTCCTGAGCCCCAGAGCTCACTCGACCACACTGGTCCATGCGACAACACCAGGAGGGAGATTCTGTTTTCACAGAAGAGGCACCGGAGGCACAGGGACAGCAGGCACCTCGTCTGGGCTGCACGGCTCTCAAGACGCGGAGACTTGCCGTGTGGCTCCGTACCTGAGCGCCATGTATATTCTCCCTACCGGGGGTTGTGAGTACTAGGGAAACCGCGTGACCACACCAAACACAGGCTCTTTTTCTTTTTCCTTTTCTTTCTTTCCTTTTTTTTCAGCAAATCAGGTAGACCAGATAGCCCAAGTTGAACAGCCGGTGACCGGCACGGCTGCTGTGTGATCATTATTGGCCGTGACAGCGTTCCCACTGAACTGCAGCATGACGCCGCCCATCAGGATTCGCTCATTCAGTTCCAATCCTGTCCCTCTGAGGACCACAGCCCCTCAAACATTGTGCCAGGGGGACACGCTCTTGCTTCTTAGGAACAAATGATCTAAGCTGCATTTATTTTTTAAAATTGTGATGCTGTAATATTTTATAAGAAGAGATACGCTGAATTTAATACACGATCAGCTTATACTGTTGGCTCAACTTGGTTTTCTAAAAATCAGTTAAATTATTTAAAAAATAAAAAGCTGAACCAAAAACCAGAACCCTCCCCCCCCAAAAGAACCCGAACCAAAAGAAAAAAAAAAAAAAAGAAAGCCCCCAAACAAAACCGCACACAAAACAAAGCCACCGCAGATTTACAAACGGGCCCGCGGCCGAGCGCGGGGCCTCTCGCGCCTGAGTCACTCACATCTGCGGCCACGTCGTCCGGTCTCTCTGCGACGCTCCAACTGGAGACTCATTTGCTATTCCTAATGGGAGAAAGACCCGCTCGTCCACGTCTGGAGAACAAAGACTGTATTTATAACAGAAGTGTTGTACAACGTAAAGCGGTTCCGGGTAATTGACTTTTTGGGTGGGATTCTTTGGGCAGAGAAAGCAACATTTATTTAGATCCCACATCTGCAGGAGATAGTCTGCGCTCGCAGAAACGGCCGCAGCGCCATGGCAAAGTTTATTTTGCTACGGGTTGTTTCATCTCCAACCAGTTGTAGTATTGATTTCTCTCAGTGGATTGATTACCAGAGGCCGTTTCAGACTTCCCTGAGATGGACGGAAGGAAAAATGATGTTTTCATTTCAGTGAAGCCTGTTGGCAATTGTGCTGGCCTTTCTCTGGAGCCCGGGCGCCGCCAGATCGGCGGCCACGCCAGAGCGGGCTGAGGCCGGGATGATCCATTTCCTCTGCGGGGCTGAAGTCTGGGCATGGTCTGGGGACTCTGGGAACGGGCCTCACGTGGTTCTCTGCTCGTATTTGTAGAAGGAGCGTTCAGCCCTCGGGGGAAAGAACGAGAAATGATGGAACTGCACAGACGCGCACGTCCGGGTTATTTATGGGGGGGCCGGCGGTCTGGCGGGGGAAGACACAGTCGGCTCGCTAGGACAGTCAGCGTTCTTAAATGGGCGCTTGTTTGAAAGTCACCTCAGAGCACAAGGCCTGTGAAAAGCTCTTTGAGAGGCACGTCTGTAGACTGGAAGAGTCTGGGTACTAAGGGGCAGCGGCACCTCGAACACGCGCTCTCTTGGCCTTGGCCATCCCGGGAGCGGCGCAGTCACGGAGATAGAAGGGGTTCCCAGTGCCAGGGGGTCGCTCAGCTTCTAGAGCACCAGCGGCGGGGTCGACAGAGCAGGGTTGCCGACGTGTGCTGTGTTTCCACTAGTAAGATCTGGCTGGGGCAGGCTTGGGGGAGGAGGTTGAGTTTGCACAGGAGGGTCGCGGTTTGTTCTGGTACCTGACGGTGGCCTCCGCGGCGTCTGCGAGGCCGCTGTCGTCGGACAAGGACTTTAAAAGGAGCTTTCGGACCCCACCTCTGAGTATGGTCTTTATTTTTTCTTTACATAAATGTGACAAGGTGACTTTAAAAAATATTGTCGGGTTGTGAAATAGAAATCAGGTGGAAGATAGAAACAAAACACGATTTGTGTCTCTCACCACCTAGATGTAATCACTGATAATACTATTTTTTTTTTTTTTGCATATGTGCAATAACAAAAAAGTAACCCTTGTTTTGTAGCATGTTGTAAATTTTTCCTTAGGGAAATGCATTGTGTGCCTCTCCCGGGATTTCCCAGGACACCATTTCTCCCATGGCGCACGGTGGGCTGGTGCCCTTGGGGGAGTCGCGTGTTTTCCTCAATTTCTTTCCTAAGTGGGTGTGCTTGTGTTTCTTATTTTCTGCTTTAAGCATCCTGCACTGAGTGGATCTGGTGTCGTGCTTTGAGCTTGCTGGTGGCGGCGGCAGGATCCACCCAGCCTCGGGCTTTGTGTCCCACGCGCGGGGGACGCTGCTCCCATGGGGAGCCAGGATGCGTGGGCTCTGCGTGTGTCCGTCCCCGGGGGAAGCGGGGGGACGCCGGCGCTCGGGTCCCCCGCGGAGGCGCTCCCTGTTTCGCAGTCACGGGCACTGTCCGCTGGCGTCTTTCCTGTACTAAGGCACATTAGGATCTTCTTAAAAATTTTTTTGTGATGTTTTAACAACACACTTGCCTAGTTTCGGCTGCAAATCCCTTGTGTTCTAGACGGGCTAAGGAGAGCTTCGGCCCTTTCCCGCCCTCGTGCTGCCCGCGCCCCTCCTGGTCCTCCCTCGGCTCCGCTTACCGGGCTCTCACCTGCCGCCGAGGCCTGTTCTTACTGACTCAAAGCCGCCCAGCGGATTCCCCGACTGTCTGCGCTCGGGGACGCGCTTGGAGAGCTGCCCACCCCGGCTCGCACGGATCTTCACGTTAATTCCTTCCAGCATTTCACACCTTCGCGGCTGCATTGAAAACTTCCCGTGACCCAGAAAGGACTTGGACGGAGACGTGTGATTCTCTCCAGGCCTAACAGGATCCGCACGGGCGTGGGAGCTCCTGAGGGGCTCCGCGTGGGACCCGGCCGTGCGTCGTCCCGTGGCAGCGGAACGTGGGGACCGAGTCACTGTGACTTCTCGACACAGGCTCCGAAGCTGGCCTTCGCGGTGCTGCTCAGAGCTGCCGCCGCGTCCGAGCTCGTCCGGGTAGCGTCCAGCAGCGGATTATCTCAACGCAACTTTCCTGGTGCCTCAGCTCTTGATTATGCTGTTCCTTCCGTTTCAAAGAAGGCTTCGATGATTCACCTGGAGAGAGAGAGCGAGAAGGAGGAACCGTGGGCCGGGGGAGGGAGCAGCAGACGCCCTGCGGTGCGGCGGCCCAACCGGGGACTGTGCCCTGAGCCAAGACAGGTGCTTCCCCGACCGAGCCACCCACACGCCCACGCTGTTCCTTCTTCAAACATTTCTGTGATTATTATTTTATTACTCTTAATGTCGTTTTGCATAGTTACTGTTAATTCATTCACCGTAATGGCTTCGGTTCCGGCAGCTCAGAAGGGCGCGGCGCTTGGAAGTCTCCATGGGTTGCAAGTTTTCTCGGTCCTCACGGCTCCCTGCCGGGCTCACCCAGCCAAGGTGCCCTGCCCCACCCGGCCCGGGGCTGGGCCCCTCCCTCTGAACCCCCAGGCCTGGCAGAGACAGGGAGGAGAGGGAGGGTGACTCGGGGCGCAGGGGGCGTTGGGGCCCAGGCTCCGGCCGCCGCTCTCACCCGCGGGAGTCCGGGGACGCTTCTGCAGGCGGCTCCCCCGACCGGGTCGCTGCGACGTCTCGGCCCCTCCTGGAACTACAGATCCTTCAGGTCTGGGCGGGCAGGACCAGACTTTCCATTTCCAAGATGTTTCCAGGCCCTGACGCTGCTGGGCGTGTGGCTGTGCCCCAGCAGCGCGGATTCGGAACTTGGGTCTCTATCCCAGTCCGTCTGACTTTGATCACATGTGAGATCACAGTGAATTTTTCTCTAAGTTTCCTCACACCGTTTAAAACAGGGAAGCATCTGTTAGAAATACTCTTTCAGTTTCATCCAGAAGACCTTTTTTTTTGCTTGCTAATTAATTTCCTTAATCACTTAAACTGTTACCATGTCTTCTTTTTGACTGTTGTCCTCGTAAGGTGAATTAGTGCTTCTGTGATTTGAGACACTTAAATGCATTTTTGAAAAACAGAAAGATAACACGAGATGACACAGGTTACGGAGGCTGAATCATGTGGGGCGCTCTCTCTCTTTCTTCTTTGTTCCTTGGAACAAGTAGGTGAATTGGGCACAGAATTAAAGAAACGTGGGATTAGGTGCTCTGATTTGTATCCAAGAGAGCGCCGGTTCTGCCCGAGCAAGTGCAAATGGCTGCGGAAGGACCAGGACCTTTTGAATGTACGTTGAGTGTTGCAGATGGAATTCAGGATAAAAACACGAGTCCGAACAGCAATGGCCAATTTATCATTTGATCACTTGCTGGGAAAAGGCCAGATTTATTTGTAAGTGCCTGCTCCTTTTCTTAATCATAATTACTATGTTTTGTAAACAGTACATCTTACAATTTATTTAAAGGTAAATTTATTTTGAATAACTGAATTTGAATGTGAATGAAATACAGCCTTTAAGGCAATGACTTAATGGTCTGCCGTGGGGAAAGCTTGTATCGATATGTAACTCCATCGAGCCAGCGGCTGACAAGACTGATGCTGGAGAACACGCAGGTCTTTCCCGTAGTTCCGAGGGTGCGCATCTTCTCCTTTGAACTCTGGAGCATGAATTGTGACCCTGGGCCATGACAAGGAGGGGGGGGTCCCAGTATCTAGGCCCCAAATTCTTGCTTCCCGTCTCTTTACCATGTAGAACGCCATCTGGTTGCTTGGACACGAGCAACTCATGGTCAAGGAGGCTCTTTGCTGGACCAGCCCCAGCTCCAGCCCCAGCCCCAGCCTCAGCCCCAGCTCCAGCCTCCAGCCCCAGCCTCCAGCTCTAGCTCCAGCCCACGGGATCGCTCTCTGTCCACGCCTCGTGATGGGTTCCCAGCATGACCATCCTGGGGGAGTGGCAAGCTACCCACAGGTGTCCACACTCTCCTGTGTCCTTTCCTGTCCCGCCACCTCCAGGTCTGGGGTCAGGCCAGGTCCAGGCAGGATGAGGCTCCGGATGCATCCACGAGCGGCCCCACACATAACCTTCACGAGATGGGAAGCTCCTGGCCGCCCCTGCCACCGCCCGCCGGCAGCTTCTGAGCTTGGCAGTCACTCCTCCCTCCTTAGGGTCCTGGAATACTTTCCGATTCCAGAATCCACGAGCGCAGTGCACAGGCTGACCCAGTGAGGACGGCAGCTACCTGGAAGGGAAACTGAGGCAGGACCCGGTTCAGGCTGGACTGCAGGCTGGCAAGGCTGTCCACATGTAAGGATCTTTACATGGGCTGGGTACTGCCTTCCACGAAGCACACGGGCCCACAGTTCTGTTTCTCCTCTCACCCCTGTAGCTTGCTCAGCCACACAAGGTCCAACCCTCAGTGGGGTGGGGGTTGGAGGGATCGGAGGATGAAGGAGGCATTGGCTCCTGCTCACAGGCCATCCAGGAGATGTGCCCTAGAGCTGTAGGCTCTGCTGGGTGGAGGCTGACGCTCTGAGGCCCCAAGCCAGCTGTTGCTCCTCAGCAGGTCTGCCGGGACCTTGTGACCTGCCCCTGCCTTTGCTTTAAGCTTGGCTTTGCACCAGCCCTGGTCCCCACTGCTCTGGGGTGCTCTGCCCTTGCCCAAGTCCCAGCAGCTTGCCCATCAGACCTCCTTCCCCAGCAGATGGTCTCTCTGTCTGGGCCAGGGAGGGGTCCCCAGTACCCTGGTCCCTGCTGCTGCTCCCTCCATATCCTTAGGTCTGACTCAGGCTGGGGCAGGATAGGTGCTGTAACAGGGAACCAGGGTGTGGACCTTGTCCCTGGTTCTGCCCAGCTGATGCAGCTGCCCTGCCTGGCCTGGCTGTGACCCCGAGGCCGGACTGTGGCGTGTTTCTAGGCAAGCATCACACGGGGCGACTTCAAGCACCTCCGTCGCGCTGTCCTCCTGTCCTCCCTGGCTACCCGCACATGGGGCAGGCCCAGGCCGGAGCCCAAAAGGTGTACCAGCTACGTACCCCGAGTTTTCTGGGGATCCCGGGAGATCTAGCCGTCCAGAGATGCAGAGGGAGTTGGAACATCCAAGCTTGAGGTGTTATTTTATAAACCTAACACAAACAGGTGCAGTTACCTGTCCTGCGAGTTGTATGAAGATGGAGTGGGCAGGGTGGGGGTATGTCCACGCAGCTTGGGGAAGACTGCTGGAAGCAAACGCCTCTCCTCTACGGGCCTTGGCTCAGCGACCTTGCTCAGAGGCCCCACTTTTTTTTTTTTTTTTTTTTTTTTTTAAAGATTTTATTTATTAATTTGACAGAGAGAAATCACAAGTAGACAGAGAGGCAGCCAGAGAGAGAGAGAGGGAAGCAGGCTCTCTGCCGAGCAGAGAGCCCGATGCGGGACTCGATCCCAGGACTCTGAGATCATGACCTGAGCCGAAGGCAGCGGCTTAACCCACTGAGCCACCCAGGCGCCCAGAGGCCCCACTTTTATTTAATTAATAGCCTTCTCACACCTTAGTTAAATATTGTTCTAATAGTCACTGCGGATCCTGCATTTTGTGGCCAATTAAAGACATAACTCATTTGTTTATGGTGACCCTAAGGAATGCAGCGTTGAATAGTCATGCTGAGCAGACACCCCGGCTGGTCCCTGATCTTACGGGGTGCAGACTTTTGTCTTCCTCACTAGGCACGGCATTAGTCGTAGGTGGTGGTTGTGTTCACCAATATACCCTTTCTCAGGTTGGGGAAGGTCCCTTCTGTTACTAGCTTGTGGAGAGTTTTAGGATTTTGTCAAATGCATTATTTGGACTATTATGATGATCTGTGAATTTTTAAAATTTGTTAGTATGGTGGATTGCATTGATTAATTTTTGAGCATTAAAATAATTTTGTGATGTGGTAAAACCCATTTGGTTATAGTATCTTATCATTTTTAGATTTGCTCTATTTGATTTGCTGAAATCTTTGCATCTATCTTTTCTCGAAATGTTGGTTTGTATTTGTAACATCTTCTGTGTATGGTTTTAGCATCAGCATAGTGCTATCTAATAATGTGCTTACCTTTTAAACTTTTAACATCTTTAGGACCTGTAGTAATGTCTCATTCCTGCTGTTGCTAATTTGAAATTTTTCCCCCCATGTAGCCAGATTCATGTAGTTAGGGGCTTATCAATTTTATGGATTTTCCTGAAACACCTGGTTTGGGTTTCTTTATTTTCTCTGAGCTTTTTCCCCATTCTTATGCCATTTTTTGTTCTTATTGCTAGTTTTTTCTTCCTACTTGCTTTTATTGGTTATTTTTACTGGCTTCTTCTTTATAATACAGGTATTCTAGCATTATAAACAGTAAACATCTTGCTTAAGCTGTACCAAACATATTTCAATATGTTGTACTACTGTTTTAATTCAGTTCAAACATACTTTTGTTTTTTTAAATTCCTTTAGATTTGTTCTTTGGAAACACTTATTTTGAGTGTTTTATTTAGTTGACAAATACTTAGGGATTTTCCAGTTATGTTTTCTGTTACTGATTTCTAATGTAATTTCACGTGGTTGGGAACGTAGGGCCTGGAGACAGAGCATCGTCTATCTGACTCGAAGGCTGGTGTTATGGTCCTGAATATGGTCTATGTGTCCTGTGAAGATAGCATTACTGTTGTGCTCTGTAGCATGGGCCAAAGGTGTCCAGTGCTGCTTCAAGTCCTCTCAGTTCTTGCTGGTTTTCTCTCTACTTGTTCCATAGTGGTTGATGGAGAGGTGTTGAAATCTCTGACCATGGTGTGTATTTCCTTTTAAAACTAGAAACACTCCTTTAGTTTTAACAAATTGTACATCTTATTATTAAATGCTTACATTTCTAAGATTATTCTGTGGTTTCTTGATAGATTGAAACTTTTATAATTATGAAATGATCTTCTTTAAAATTTTATTTTAGTTTTTCAGTGTTCCAAGAGTCATTGTTTATGCATCACACCCAGTGCTCCATGCAATACACACCTTCCTTAATACCCACCACCAGACTCACCCAACCCCCCACCTCCCGCCCCTCCAAAACCCTCAGTTTGTTTCTCAGAGTCCACAGTCTCTCATGGTTCATCTCCCTCTCCGATTTCCCCCAACTCACTTCTCCTCTCCATCTTCCAATGAACTGTTTTATCCCTGGTAATATTCTTTGCTTTAAAATTTACTTTGTCTGATTAATATAAGCAGCCCAGATTTCTCTGTTTAGTATTTGCATGGTATATATTTCCAATCCTTGACATTTCAAGTAGGTTTTTGAGATGGGATATTTGGGTTTTGGTTTTAAAAATTTTTACATTGAAATCTGCTTTTGAAAAAGATTTTATGTCTTTGACAGAGAGAGAGAGAACACAAGCAGGGGGATGGGGAGAGGGAGAAGCAGGTTCCACACTGAGCCGGGAGTCAGATGCAGGGCTCAGTCTCAGAACCCTGGAATCATGACCTGAGCTGAAGGTAGATGCTTAACTGAGTGAGCCACCCAGGCTCCCTGAAATCTGCTTTTTGATAGGGGTATTTGAATCATTTATATTTCATTTGATTATTGATGCAGTTGGGTTTAAATTTATTCTATTGCTATTTAAAAAATTATTCTATTAGTTCTTTGTTCTCTTTTCTCTTTTCCTATTTTGTTTCAGGTTGTGTGTTTATGATATCCTTTTATACCCCTTGTTAGCTTTTTAAATATAATTATTTTCCTTAGTGGTGGCTTTAGGGATTACAACTTAAACATTTACCGTATCACTGCCTAGCGTCAGGTGTTCAGTGAGAACGCCGTGAGGCGCACACACAGCTCTCTCTCTCGGAGTCCCAGGCTGCTGCCCTCACAGGCTGCATCTCCACACACATGTTCGACACTTCACTACACTATTGCTATTGTCACTCAGTCAATTATCTTCTGGGAGATTAAAAAAGTCATTATAATTACCTCTTAGAGTGCTCTTTATGTCTTCATTTTGTTCTAGATTTCCATCTGTCATTTTCCTTCTTAAAAGACATCCTCTCACATTTATTGGTTGCAGGTCTATTGGCTAGGGATTTTTTTCTGCTTGCATATGCCTAAATAGACTTTATTTTGCCTCCATTTTTGCAAGATATTTTTCTGGGGTAAATGTTTTCTTGCTTTATTTTTCAGAACTCCAGGTATCACTTTACTATCTTCTGGTTTGAACTGTTTTCATGAAAAACCTGCTTGTATTTGTTCCATTTTCAGACCATGTGTCTTTTCTCTGGCTAATTTTAACATTTTTTTTCTTTATCCTTGGCTTAAAGCAATTTTACAATCCACCCGGTTTTCTTTATGTTTCTGTAGCTTTTTGAACTTTGGACTCTTACCATTTTCACCAAATTGGGGAAATTTCAGGTTACTTCTTCAAATATTCCTTCTCTCCCTTACCTTTGGGATCGCAGATGACACATGCGAGAGTCTGCTGGCATTGGCCTTCAGCTCCCTGATGCCCTCTTCCCCTGTGCTGCTGGACTTTGGACTGTCTGTCTTGCTCTTTCTTCAAGCCCCGTGGTCTTTCTTCCGCAGTGTGGAAACTGCTTTCCTTCACCCGTCTCGGGTGCTTGATTTCTCTCGTCTACGGGTCTGATTGAAGGCTACTCCTTAAACCTCCTCCGTGTTTGCTTTAACGATCCCATCTCAGCGTGAATGTGTGGAGTGTGGGTACAATCACTGCTCTGATGTCGTCTTACTGACGCTATCCTTGGTCTTATTTCTGGGTCTGCTTCTGCTGACTGACTTCTTCCTCATCATGCATCACGGTTTTCTGTTTCTTTGCATGCCTGGTAATTTTTAATCAGAGTTTTAATTAGAGTTTGTAAATTTTGCTTTGTTTATAAAGTATAGAAATGTATTTTATATTCATATAACTATCCTTGAACCTTATTTCTAGATTTCAGCTCAATTATGTGGAAGCTGGTTAACGCAGTCCTTGCTCCGAAGCCTGGCTGTGTGATGCTAGCACAGTCTCTAGTCGGGGGCTGCCTTCATCCTTCTGTTGAGGCGATACCCTTGTGCTTCTCTACTGATTCCTGGCTCTGTTCCTGCCCCTGTGTGCACCCCTGAGACTTTTCTGGCAGAGACGCTTCCGTCACATGTATGTGTTGATCAGTACTCTGTTTCCCTCAGCAGGGTGGGCTGGGGGGCTCCATAGATTTCGGCATCACTTTCTGTGCTGAATTTCTCTTTTTGGACTTCTAGCCTGAGAGCTCCAGCTTTGAGCTCCCCAACATCCCAGTTCTGTTTTTTCATGCACTGGATTTTGCCTCCATTTTCCTCCCAGCATGGACGTCTGTTGTCTCTCTCCAGGCGCTAACCTGGGGTAATCCCCAGACTCGCCTTGCTTGCATTTCCTCTCAGAGATTGCTGGCTTGTGTTGACTGATGTCCAGTGTTTGAAAACAGTCATTTCATGTATCCCATTAGGGTTTTTTAGTCACTTCAGGTGGGGGAGTAAATCCACTCTTGTTACTTCATCTGGACAAAAATATAGGTTATTTATGAAAGGTATTTGAATTAGTGTCTATGTTCAGTTTACATCAGACAACTCTTGCACTTAACAGTATGTGCTGAGCAACATCTCTGTGCCTGACATCACTCTAGAAGCTGCGGCTGCCGCTGGGAATCACACAAACAGCAGTGTGCCTTCTCACACAGACCTTATGCTCTATTTAGTGTAGACTGGCAGTGAAACGGTAAGCAAGGTGCTCCATGTATCTGATGGCGGTAAGAGCTGTGGAGGAAAATGAAATGATGAATCCAGAATGACGTCTTTCAACAGTAGCTATGCCATGGGAGAAGGTGGGCATTGTGTCCCTGAGAGATGTGTCTAGAGTAGCCTTGAGCACTCATGATACCCCTTACCTCTGCAGGTCACCTCTGCAGCTCAAGTGACCCATGAGGAAAGGGGGGAAGAGGATGTGTGTGCTTGTGGCTAAAAACACTTGAGTGTATCTTACTGCATCAATCCTAAACTCTGTCTTATTTACACTTTTTGCTATTTCCATGCTGTGGAGCTAGAATGGATAAAAGCATATTCTGGAGTATCCCGGAGCACTTTTTCTAAGCCTTAAAATCTTAATATTCTCTGTAATAAACTAAGAATAATAACGGTCTCTATCTTATAGGGATTTCAGGTAGATGAAAGAAGATAATATGTGTAAAGCTTTTAGAACTGTGCCTGGACGCAGTAATTACACATGCAGTAAGAACCCATCAGATGTTAGCATAGATGTTTATCATCACCGTCATCAACACCGTTATTATCACCACTGTCTTCATCACCACCAGCACCATCACCATCACCACCATCACCATCATGACCACCACCATCACCACCATCACCATCACCATCGAGACCATCATCATCATGACTACCATCACCATCATGTCCATCACCATCATGACCACCACCATCACCATCACCATCATGACCGTCACCATCATGACCACCATCACCATGACCACCATCATCATCATGACCACCACCATCACCACCATCACCATCATGACCACCACCATCATGACTACCACCATCACCATCACCATGATGACCATCACCATGATGACCACCAC
>NC_081568.1:1283732-1368772 GCF_022355385.1 Mustela nigripes
ACCACCACCATAACCATCACCATCATGACCGTCACCATCATGACCACCATCACCATCATCACCATCACCATCACCATCACCACCACCACCATCACCATCATGACCACCACCATCATGACCACCATAACCATCATCACCATCACCATCACCACCATCATGACCACCATCACCACCATCACCATCACCACCACCACCGTCACCATCACCATCACCATCATGCCCATCACCATCATGACCGCCATCACCATCATCACCATTACCATCATCAGCATCCCCGTGGGCATCTTCATCACCTCCATTATCACCAACACTAACACCAGAATGTACTTACTCTTAAAAAGTTCTCCTCATTACTCTGGATATTTCCCACACCTTTACTATCATTTATTGAGCAGCAGCGGAATGATACGGGCTTCTATCCAGAGGAGAAAAATGAGAACTCAATAGGCTGGGTGACGAGATCTTCCTTCCATTTTGAAAAGTGAACAAACCCTTAATTTCAGACTCAGAGAAATGACTTTTTCCACCAACATCCCCAGTGACACACAGTCCCTACTGTTTCTAATTCCACCTTTAAATTCATAGTTGAAAGGGATTCTACCAGCACCAAAGTGGAATGAATTTCAATTTCAATTGTTTTATTGGCATGGCAAGGTACACAAGAATTGCTGACGTTAATGTTTCAAATCCAGTGTCACAGCAGTGGTCATAGGGCGCGTGCCTCTGTTTCTCATTACTGACTTTCTAAGTCAGTGTCAGACTCTAGCTACTATAATGTCTTTTCTGCCAAATTTGAGACTTATTTCAACTTTATAGTTTTTATTCCTATATCTGTTTTGACAGGATTTCTTCACAATTTTCAAAAATTGGAAAAAGATATTGTCTACATTTCTGCATCTTGTAAGGAGGAGTAAAGACCGTTTTTTGTCCAATTTGGTGCTTTCTTGTGACAATTATTAAGTTATGTTCCAATTACTTCTTCTGGTTAGTGAGATCAATGGCACAGAAGATAAGCTCAGATTATTATTTTCACTGTGTTCATCAGGAAAAAAGTACCCTGATCAAGTTTAGTCAGAGCTAGTCAGTTATTAAGTACTTGGGAAGTGTAGTTTATATAGTTTAGTAGTTATGCAAGAAACATCCTAGCAGTTACTTCCTGTCCCGAGATAAAATCATTGGTACTGAGACGTGACAGTGCAGCCAGCCATCCAGTACTACCTTGAAAATGTTTTATCGTAGCGTCAAAGAGGACCACAGCACGCGTTCTGTTCTGCTTGAGTTTCTGCTGTGGTGCAGCATCCCGGTCGGGGAGGGACTCGGCTAGAGGATGACACAGCGTGGATATATATGTTTGTGTTTGTATATATGTGTTCTAGGAAAGTATGGTCTTCAACCTTCATCTTCCTTCCCCTTGTATTTTTAATCCAACATAGGAGTTGTATAAGTTCAAGAAGGGCTCTGTATTTTTCTAATCCCCATTAATCCCTCGCTCCAGACCTTCTGTGGAGGAAACGAATGCCAGACATACACGATCTGTTCCAGTCCAGCGGATGCAAAACTGACATTTACCTTGGGTAGATCCTGACCTAGTTCCAATGCTCTTAGCCCTTCAGTATAATACTATCTTTTTCCAGCAAAGTGATGCCTTTTCTGTATTACTTATAAGTCAGTCATTTCTTGTGTATGAGAAATTGTGGTCCAAATTGTGTCGTCACCCTGCCATAGCTCTCGTCTGGGACGTCACGAGCCCCCACCCACTGGGCTCCTGTTCTGGAGAGTGCATTTCTGCTACAAGTTTTGAACACTCTGTGCTTAATACTTTGTGTGATTGTCTCCCAGTGGTTAAAATGCTCTGAGCCGGGGCTTTGTTTCAGATAGTTTTTCCAAAGCTCAGAGGTGCCCAATTTCACTGTATGCAAAAGAAAATGGATAAAGAAGCTCTTTAATTAATGTGGATTTTATGAAATTTTAACTGTGGTTGATGGGCTTTGGTTAAGAACCAATCACTGTCCCTTAATTCTGATAGGCCTGAGAATGTGGGAAGTGAAGCACCACCAAAGGGGCGTATAGAGGAAGAGCCAGTTGGAAGGGAAGACTTCTAATTTATTGGATGCCAGATAGGATGGGTCCAATACAGCACCCTGGGGCTTTGTGAGCCTGTGGTATTTGTGTGATGAAGGTTACGCCTGCACTCATAACATTTCACATTCCCAACTGTACTCAATCATCACCCTCCACCATGAGGCTTGTCTGGGTACACGTATTAATTATAAAAAGAATCCGTCCACAGATTTCAGATGAACTGTTTCAGCGGCAAGCCAAATTATGGGAGGGAGAAACCCCATGAGCAGGGGTGAAAGCCCCTGCAGGAGGTGACCTGGTCCTTGGCAATTGCCTCTTGGGTACACTTTTCTGCAGATGAGAACGTGGGGTTCTGTCTGGGACCCCCTTAGCCCGCAGTTCTAAATAAGGTTGAAGTTACAGTAAGCTTCACTCAGGAAGAAGAATCATACCTGTTTTCCAGAGTCCCCACGGCCTTTATCAGACGCCAGGGGCCCGTCCTGGCCCTAAGCTAGCTCCCCTCCTCATCCTGGTCTCTGAGCTGTCCACGCTCTGTCCCGCTGAGCTGGGCTGCCGGTGTGTCCCAGTCACCTGCCCGCTTGGCCTGTCGTCAGTGAGAATACAGTGCTCTATCCATCCCCAAGGTGCCCCACCTGGGTCCTGCGCAGGCTTCTTGGTCCCAAAGAGTCACAGAGCTGGGACGCCTTCCGGCAGGATGACAAGGTGGTGATGGGTCCCCACGCCGGCTGCTCCTCCACCCCAGACCTGCCCCTTCTCCCCTGTCTGTGCGCCGTCTATGCAGCCTAGAAGCCCACGTGGTCTTGAAGGCTGCCAACACTTGATCGCAGGAGGTCCTCGGAAGCTGGCGGTTGAAACCACTGGGCCTTCCTCAGTAAATCGCTGCTGGTCCGGGCCATTACCTTCCTGGGTCCTAAAATCTGCTTCTCAGGTCTCAGCCGTGCTTTACATGCACGCCTGCTAAACGCTGCTTGGACGGTTTTCAGCGTGTTTTTGAGCACATCCCCTACGCCTGCTTTGGTCTGTGGTGAGCGTTTTGAGCAGCACAAGGCAGGAATGTCCTGCCGGGGGCTGTTCTGATGGGCGTTCAACCTGTGACGTGGGTTGGATCTCGTCCCCAGCCAGATGTGCGTCCGCTGACCACACGCTGCTCCACTGCAAGTCCACACAGTCTTCGGCGAGCTCAGTGGATGGCCTGATGCTGCCGCCTTCCTACCTCGGGGACTCCTGGAACGGGAACTAAGAGCGGGAGAACTCGGTCTGATGGCGTGATGAGTACTTAGGATGGTCGCCACTGGTTTCTTCCTTTTTCGATCTTCACCCAGGACACAGAAATGTTCAGAGCCTTCGAATCCTGCCAGTGTCCTCTCTGGCGGTTTGAAGACAGGTCTGTCAGCAGATTCCGAGACGCGTGGGTGTTCAAGAGACAGATGCTTCCAGAGTCCGATGTGCCTGCAAGAGCTCCCCTGTGCCTGCTGTGTTAGCTTTGTGCATCGATGTCACCAGTATCAGCTCCTTATACCCCAAACCGCGGGGCAGGGATCTGCGAGGGCAGGGCACAGGCTGGGAATCGGACGCCATAGGCTCAGCTGGTTGCAGTCAGCTGCGTCCACACCTGCTGGTCCCCATCCTGGGCCAAGAACCGGCTGGTGTAGGTTCCACTGTCCACCCTCTGCTGATGACTCAACCTCATCACGTGTGTGGCTAAAACACAACTTCTCCCTCCGGCGCTTGAAACGTCATCGGAAGCCCCCAGGACCCCCGGGGGACCCCAGGACCCCCAGGCCACCATCGAGCTGCCGATGGCCGGGAAAACCACCTTGGGTCTAAGCTGGCGGCTTTACCTTGTGCTTCCTTTTCACTGTGACGTCGCGTTAGCCCCGCACACCTTCTGCCGTTTTACACTCCCTCCTTGCGGTGGGAAACGGGCAGAGCTTTCCCACAGTAACAGACAGGCCCTGTCAACTAGGTGTCGCTTTCATTTCCCTGTTTATAATCCTCTGGCTACTGAACATCCATAATTCCTGCCCTCTCTCCTTGTCCCCCCGAAGATTGATGGTGCGCGTCATCTCTCATACGAAGACATTTAAATGAAAATCACACTTCCCTCGGCCTCCCATTTTCCCGCTGAGCGGGGGAAGCTACCCTATTAAATCAAATTATATGTGACTTTTAAAACTTCCCTTTACAGCATTCAATTGAAAATCTGAATCTTATCATAATACATGGCCTTTGTATAAGTGAATCGACTTTACGTAGTCCCTGGGGAGTCTCCAGCCTCCTTTCCACACTGGGGGGGGACCCACTGTCCCTCGAAGGCACAGACACACGGTGGAGCTGGCGGGAGGCTAGGAGGGCCCCAGGCCTTGCGTTGGTGGCACTAGAGGGACACAGGTGCCTGGCCTCAGCTCCCCTGTGACCAGGGCTCCTCCCGATTCCAATTACAGCAGAGTTTGGCCATGGGGGGGTCTGTCCAATGCAGAAGCAGTTAGTGTGTCTTGGGGGACCCCAGACCCGTATCACCTGCAGCTCCGTCTGATTAGGCGGGAAGAGGGCCCGAGGGCCGCTGGTAGACCCCTGGCTTCCTCCCGTCTGAGCCCCGTGGCGGGAGAGCCAGTGTGCAGCACGGGCAGGGCTGCCAGGAGGGCAGATGAGCCCCGCTGGACCCAGAGTGCTCCCCGAGAAGGCTGCTGCTCCCGCCACAGCTGCAGAATCTGCCCATGTGGGAAGGTTCCGGAAGGTGTCTTCCGTGACCGTGTCCGACTTGGAGCAGTTGCGTGAGCAGGAGGCCGGCTGCCCAGAGACGACCCCCCAGGAGCAAGGCGCTGAGGCAGCGGGTATCCTGTCCTGGCGGGGTGACGAGAGACACCGGCACACACACGGTGGCCTTGGCCGTAGGAAGGTTCCGGGAGAGCTTCTCTCATGCTCTGGAGGACTGGGAGCCACTGGGCGGTTAGATGAGATGACACCAGGTTTAGGCTCCGTGCTCAGGAGGCTCTGCTTGAGGGTCTCTGCCCTCCCCCACTCTCACAGGCTTCCCCTCTCTCTTTCAGAAGAAGAAAATCTGCCTCTTTCACAGAGTTGCTGGACAAGAGATCACGAGCTCTTTGGTGTCCAGTGTAGACAGCTGCCTTCGGCACTGCTGACCGAGAACCTTCTGACCCTCGGCTCGGGCCCCAGACTCTGGTGTTGGTTCCTTGGGTCTGGCTCCGTCCCGCCCGTGGAGGCTTTGCCCCGACTCCTTACCCGCCTCCTGTCGGCTCACCCAAATCCCACCCCCTGATTTCCGGGGAGCAGGTTAGGGTAGCCCAGCACCTGGCACTGGAATGTGATTTTAAAACTTGATTTCCCCTCCTCGTCTCTCGGGGGGAGGCCCCGTCTCCCACGGGTTCTCGCCGTGCTTCCGCAGGCAGAGCCTTGGGCGTGAGGGCGCAGGCTGAGCCCCGCGGGAGCTGGAGAACCCGCTCCCTCCTCCCTCCTCCTGCTCTGCAAAGTCTTCACCCTGTTGTCCTCCGCCTCCGCACTTTCCAAGGAATCCAGTCCACACAGCGGTTCTCCCCGCCCGCCCCTCAGGCTGATACTCCAGCCCATAAGCCCTCGGCTGGGCCCCGTTCCCGAGCTGCATCTGTGAACTGAAGTAGCGCATGGGGTGTTTGACATCTGTAATGAGAATGAGTTTGTTTTGCAGGAGACGCTCCCCCCAGTGCTCCCCAAATCCATTTACGGCCACCGTTTGCCAGCTAATGCGCCGGTAATGATCTCGTTGTCAGGTGACCAATTACATTTTATCATTAGTGTGATCAGCGTAATCATGTTATGAAAAACTGATGCCACATAATTCTTCCTAACGGGGTCGACTCAGCGGGACTCCGACGTGCTGCTGGGCGACCGGCGGGGGTGAGCGTGCGCACACCCCCTCACGGCGGACGCGGGGGCCCTGGCTTCCCCTGTGGACGGGCTTCGGCTCGGGGCTGATGTCATTGACTTCCCTTTCGAACAGAGTCACATCCTTCCCGCACGCTCTCCAGTTCTCTTGTGTACTGCCCTCATCGTCTTGCCTGGGTTCGCTGGATCTCATTCCTGGCTCCTGTCCCAGGGGGGTGAGGGCAGGACCCAGGTGTGTCTGTGTGTCCCCGCACGGAGCAAGGGGAGAGATTGTGGTGGGGCTTTCTGGCCAGCGAGTGGACCCGTGCTGCTGGAGTCGGCAGAGGGCCGCCTAGAATTCACTGGAGTGTCGGCACGGGTCTTGAGAATCAGGTGGACTTCAAAGGCCAAGGACAAGCCCTGGGAGGCAGAAAGGCCATGAACGCACTCAGGTGACGTGTGGACCGACACAGAGCACATCGGCAGAGCCGCGTCCACGGCAGACGGCCACCTGCTCCGATGCGCACGTGCTTGGCTTTGTCCTGGGCCAGGGTCCAGGAGCTGGTAGGGTGCCCCGGGTGTGGTTTGGCCTCCCCGGTGGACAGGGTGCAGAAGCGAGGGCTCTGCTGTGCCCTCCCCGCGGGTGACAGCTGCGGCAAGGAGCAAGTGTCTGTGGGGCCGTATTCTTCATGTGTCTGTGGTGGTCCTGCACCTTCAAAGCGCGAGAGCCCTCCCTTGTACCACCAGCCGAATCTAAGGCCTCACAAAGCCGTCTTCCCCGCACAGACCTGGACGAAGGTGGGACACAGAACCTGTTCCGCACTTGACGTCCCCAAGGCTGATGGCCACAGGCCTCTAGAGCTTTCTGTCGCGAGACATCCTACTTACTCTAATTAGTTATCGATGTGGTTTATTTCAGGGCTGAAGCGTCCTCCACCGTGGCCTGTCAGAGTCCAGCCGCACCCCTGCAAACGCCCGTCTCCGGCTCCCACGGCCGGGCCCATGGAGGTCTGACGGCTCGCTGGGCTCGGCCTGTCTCTCTACTCAGTAGCAGTTTTCTTGCCCCTTCAGTTTATAGGGGTCAAATGTTTTAGTTCAAAAAGTGTGACTTTTGGTAGAAAGCCATCCGGAACAGTTTGGACCCGGGATTCCTGACCCCACTGTTCACGGGAGCCGGAGCTGCCTTCCAGCCGGCCTCCCACTGGCCGCCTCCTTCGCCGCGCTTCACTAGCCCTAATAGCTCCCTATTACCAGCTGCAATTGAGCATCTGAGCCAAGAGCTGGATGAGAACGGGGGCCCGAGAGTGTAAATTACACGGAGTAGCGGGGAACAAAGGTTCTATTTCTCCGGAGCACAGCCCTTTGATGGGAAAACGGGGGAGACAAATGTGTCGGTAATTTAATTAAGTGCTACGAGATTCCAGGGTCTACGGATGCCGTTTAGAACGGGATTAATCAAGGGCAGGTGACGGAAATGAATAGTCACACACAATGTTAGCGTTTTTAACGATCCGACTCAGTCGAGGGGAGTCAAGGGCTCTTCAGAACAGGGCGCAGTTCTGCTAATCCAGATCTACGTACACTTTCTTCTGACAACGCTCGGCTGGTTCCCGGGAGGCCGGAAACGTCCCCTGTTTTCTTGCTGTGACCCAGACACCCGAAGGGAGAGGATCAAGGGGCTGCTTCATCTCCCGACGCCGTCGGCTCTCTGCACCTTCTCTCCGACGGAGATCTCAGAGCAGTGTTTCGGGGGCCTTCGGTCCACATTAGAAATCAAATATGTCACAGCTCAGTTCAAGGCTGAATTCATGGGTGCGGACCCCGTGTGTGAGCCCCTACTGTGTGCTCAGTGCAGAAGGAGGCCCCTTCACCCTGCAGGCTTCAGGGCCGTGCTGAGATGGCGCGTGCCCAAGGGGCCGGCGGATGGCCTTGACCACGGTACGAGGCACCACCCTGTGCGAGCTGGGCTACAGGAGGGAAGGGCTTTGCTGCCGAGCGGGGGGCCCCCGTCCCTACCCCGCGCAGTCGGCCAAGCCCAGCACAAACCGTGCAGAGAGGGGACTTGGGACTGGGGAGGCCTCCCGGGAGGACGTAGTGCGGCGTGCCGATGGGTTGGACCCGGTTCCCCCTCCTTGGACACCCGAGAGCCCCTGGGGGTCACCCACAGGCTCTACAGAGTCTGAGGAGCGGTCCGACGTTCTGGGGACATCGGTTGCTCCTGGACTCTGGGGACTTGGGAGACTGGGAGCAGGTGGGTTTGGGTGTGGATCACCAACCGCGTCCAGACTCTGAGTCGCCCTAGACCAAGCAGGGAGCTGCGTCGTTCCGCGGCTCATACACGAGGTCGCGAGTCCCTTGGGGCAGCTGGCGTCTGCCTCGACGGTCAGCGTCCAGCACAGACCGCGCCATGTGGAGACGCTGCCCCCAGTTAGCACACAGGACGGAACAAAGCCGATGACACGCAAAGCCCTTTCCAGACTCTGGACGTCTTGCACGGTCTCTAGCGGTTTTCCTTGGAACCACTCAGAACTACTAAAGATTTACTAAAGGCATCTGAGGGCTATGCAGGGACCTGAGACGACAGGTCACGCCTCCCCTCAATACCGCAAACCATCCGCAGTTGGTTCCTCTGTGTCCTGAGTCAGGAGGACGAAGACGGCGTCTGAAAGGGACATCAGGAGGCGCCGCAGCCGCGCTCCGCCGAGCAGAGGAGGGTTTCAGAGACAGCGTCTTTCGGGAAATATCTGCAGGGGCTGATGGAGCATTCCAAGGAGGTTCCTGCCGCGGAGCTCTCTAGGGAGGAGGCTTTGGAAGCTCAGGACCCCTGCCCCATGCCTGCTGTAGAGCGGCTGGCGGCCGGGAGGCAGACAGCCCCGTTTCGCGAAGGAGAAGCGTTGAGAGCTTCTTCTTCAGACCAGCAAGAACCCTGCTTCGTTCCACGAGGGCAGCATGCGTCACGGCCCCACCAGCCCCGTGTGCGGCGGCCACGGCAGCTGCGGGACGGGAGCAGGGTGGCCAGCCGCCTCCCCCCAGCCAGCCAGGCGCTCACTCCTCACGCAGCCTCGCCGGCGGCCCGCTGCTCCCGGCTGCCTTCGGATGTGAAGCCGGTGGGCCCCAGACCCAGGCCCAGCCTTGGCTTCTTCCCAAGTGTCACAAAGAGCAGCAGAAACGCTGGGACTCGAGTCTGAGTTGTGTCCATGGTGACCCAGTCCTGCCGGGAGGAGGGAGCAGGGCTCAGCGTCCACCCTGCGGACGTGTCGCGGTCAAGCTCCTGGATGTTCCCTGCCTCCATGGCCTCCTCCCAGAAATGGCCAGGGCCCGCCTCGTGGCTCTCCGGCTGGAAGCCTGGGACAGTGAGGGGCGCGGAGCAGAGGGGACGGGACAGAAGCGCTGCTGTGGGTGTGGCCCTGGACTCAGCCAGAATCCACCGCGGAGCAGGAGGGACGAGCCGCCCGCGCAGACCCCACATTCGCGGCACACGGCTCTCGTCTGGCAGGACAGCAGGGCAGGGAGAACGGGGGAAGCATCAGGCCGACGGGGCAGAGGTAGATGTTCTAGCTCGTCAGGACACCACGGCGAGCAGAGCGGCAGCCCTGCCTCCTTGCCCGACTCACTGGGGCACGCCTGCACTCACGGAGGGGGGATGGGCTCCTGGTCCCTGAAAGGACACTGGCCGCTCCCTGCGGAGGAGAGTGGATGTGTCGTGGTCAGCCCTGGTGGGTCTCAGGCAGGCTGGTGAATGGCCCCAGAAACCTTGGTCTCTTCGTCCGTCTCCTCCGGGCCCTCCCCGTCTGTCCGTCTCCTGGCCGTCACAGTCTCCCTGCCGCTGCTCGCCGGGACGCACCCGTCAGAAGATAGCACAGCTGAGAGGGAACCCAGTGGGTCCGTGGAGACCGGTGGACGGGGCGTTTCAGGCTGGTTTCCAGGACCTGCCCTTATGCTTTTCAAACTCCCCGTGGAGCTCCTTCCCTGACCTGCAACAGAGTTTCCTTGTTTGTAGGTGAGATTTTATTTTCATTAATTCCAGCTCAGTTTTCCTCTAATCTTTGGGGCTGGCAGCAGGAGGAAGCAGAGGTCTCGCATTCAGAGCCTGGTTTCACGTGAGTCCTATGCCTAGGAGGGGCCACGGGGCCAGCTGGAGGGCCTCCGCTTCCATCCCTCGGACGAGGCAAGAGCTCAGTGGACTGTGTCCAGCATCGGCCAGCCCTCCGGTGGCAGGACCCCCCCCGACCACGCCTCCCAATTACGCCTTCATCGAGAGTTACCAGGATGTCCCGGGGTCACTGGGAGGAGAGGGTCTGGAAGGTGAGTTGTGGGTACCGTGTCACCAGCAACGTCTACACTTGAAGACGCTAACAGTTTCATAATTTAGTGCTCATTCCTTGGCGGTGTTTCTCATTATGCTTCTAACAGACTCAGAACCCCTTTTGCTTTTCTGAGGTTATGTTTGTGATTATAATGACACACGAGTTGGAAAATTCTGCTTTGCTTTAAAACAGCAAGTTCTAGACCAACTCGTCTGATGTCAGCTTAGGCTGAGCACCTGGTAGAGACGGGCTAAGGACGTGCGGCCGGCAGGTCTGGAACAACCCGTCGCATTCTGCTTTCTACCGCCGGACATTCAGCCCCCGGCAGGTGCCTCCCGTCTCCGGGTAGGACATCGGAGCCGGACAGGCCTCGGGGCTTACCGAGCGGAGACCCTGCTCTCGCACCGGCAGGAAACCACCGCCCGCCGTTCCCTCTGGAGGGCAGGCTGCTGGGGGGCGCTCAGAACTTTGGGGAGTGGCTTCTCCTTCCACACAGGTGGCCTGACCCCGTGTGGCAGGTGGGGTTGTCGTTAGTGCTTCCTTATGGAATACAGCCTAATTGTAATACCGGTAAGGAGAAGGCGCAGCGATAAATAACCCCCCATCAGATACATTTTGGGGAAGCCCAGTCTGCCTCAGCAGAACAGTGTTTTCAGAACAACTTAAGTACAATCCCCTTCAAATGATTGCAAGTCAAAGTCTTCATGTGATTTCACATTAACGCCCGTTGCAAGACCAAACGTCATATATGTGAGCTCATCGGCAGTTTGGGGTCACTGAAACCTTCCCTCTCTTCCGTTTTCATCGGGAGCATGAGGGCTGGTCCGTCTCCCCCGCCAGCGCCCCGGAAACCAGCCCCGAGAGAACAGAGGACGGATGTGGAGGGAGCCGCGGCCAGGCAGGCAAGGATTAGTGGCCTGGGGAAAGTGACGAATCGTAGACGCGCCCACACGGAGAGCCTATCACAGGTAGCCCTATCAAGTAGAAAGGGAGAGATAGAGGTTTTTAAAAAAACACAGTGTGTCAGTGCTGGAGGGAGAGAATGAATAGGACTCTTTTTTTTTTATTAAACTAATATACCATTTGATTAAAAAGTGAGCCATGTAAGCTTTAATAAGATGAGAATGATGAAGTCGGTAAAAATATTTTTGAATTAGCTGAGCTCGTATTCTTTTCTTGAAATGGTTTAACAGGTAAAAACCGAGGAGTGTCTGGGTGCCCGTGAAGCCACGGAGACGTCATCCACACGGTCGTGGGCACAGGCCGGAGCCGCCAAGTCAGGGGCGCATGGGGACGCCAGCGCCTTCTCGGGGGTCCCTGTGTTCAGAGTTGCGGGGCTCCGTGATGAAAACAGAGCGCCAGACGTGCTCCGTGACAGAGAGGCCACGAGCCATGAGACACAGCGGAGCAGAGGGACTGTGGACGCCTCGCTGAGGGGGAGCCCTCGGGCTCCTGGGGCCGAGGCCAGCGCCGGCTGCGCGGCTGCTCCTCCGAGGGGAGGGCCCAGGCTGGGTTTTCTAAATGCTACTTCACATCATCTTTGTTGGACCTGCAGAGGACACTCCGTGGGACCATAAGCCTGTGCCCTTTTCCCCTTCCCACAAGGACAGGGTCCTGAGGCGTGTGTGCGTTCCTACCTCGTCTGGATCCCCATCAGGATACGGGAAAACCGACAGACACAAAGCGGAGGGAGCCGGAGAGGGGGCAGGGCTGGGCCTGGCGTGGACCCGAGCTTCCTCCCAACCGGCCAGGAGGGCGGGTGCTTCCTCACCGGGCGTCAGGAGAAGGCCGGGCAGTGCGCCCGCGGCGGGGGATGGGCGGCAGCGTCCCCACCTGGTGCCGGTCACTGCGGGACAGGCTCCTAGTACAGACACTTGGGGACAGGCTCCTGCACAGGTGCCCTGCAGGGCTGTGCACGCAGCCGGAGAGAGGCCAAGAGGGAGACCTCCACCCTCCTGGCTTCCCGCCCCGTCCCGGCCGACACCGCTGTGAGCCCCGGGGGAGCAGGTGTGCCCTGTGGTTGGGGCGCCGGGCAGGGGCTCCCGGTGTTGGGAGTCGCCTCAAGGAGGAGGAGCTCCCCGGGGCTGAGCGGGGGATGCCCTGGAAGGTGCAGCCAGAGAGGCAGGAGTGGGGGCCCGGCTGTGACATGGAGCGACCCTCAGCCACTGGGACGTCCAGAGCTGTAGGGATGTGCCCGGCTATCCCAGGAAGGGGGGAGGACCAGCTGTGCAGGACGGGGTGAGACAGGGAGGCACAGAGGGTCTTGTGCTTGTCAGCAGAGCGTCCCACGGTGGTGCAAGAGAAGCCTCGGATAGGAGAATGAACAGTCGCGTAAACCACGTGAGGCACTGACTCGTCACCCATGTCACACGCTGTTTGCCCAAGTGGAAACGGGAGACCAGGAGAGGCGTCTCTGAGCTGGGCAGCCGAGTCCGGGGAGCAAAGCCCTTGGCGGACAGCGTGTCCCACAGGTCACCCCAGAAGTCAGGGGATAGGCGACTGCCGCTGGCTTGGGGCAGGGTAGGCCGCGTCCCTCTGACCGCGTGGCACGGCACAGGCCGCCATGGCTGCCATGGTGCGAGGCGCCCGGGCCGCCGGTACGCTCATGCAGACGAAATGGGAGTTTAACAATGTCTCGGGATGAATGCGTGTCGTCCCTTTCCCGACTGTGTCACATGATCTCGCTGTGTGACATCGCCGATCTCCGTCCCCGCTTTGTTGGGCTCTATGCATGAATAATTTTCCCAGTGCTTGTTTTTGGCAAAGCCAGAGACAGAGTGCGTCGCGGGCCCGCGGGCCCTTGTTGTGGGCGATCAGCATTCTGGGGGCCTGAGCCGCTTACAACAGTGTAAAGACCCCGGTGGTACGTGTCACAATGCATGAGCCATTGTCCCCCGAAGAACACACGGAAGAAAGAACATTGTTCTACGAGGGGGCAATTCATTGGGTTTTTCCCAGAGACTCTCGGGTCAGGTTTTTATAGGCCTATTTGATTTTCAAATTCCCTTTCTGGCCTCTTCCCTCTCAGCAAGCGCAGTGTCCAAGCTTGTCCACATTCACTTCCCGTGTTTTGTGCATGGTCGATGTCCTTTAAAAAGAGCGTCTCAGATAAGTCTTTATTCTTGTTTTGTCGGTTCTTATTCTGTGTTTTCACGAACTCTGGCCCCAGCCATGGCAACTGCAAGAAAAATGTTAACAGTGATTGACAGGATTAGAAAAGCGGGGTCCCTATCCGCATTTCAAACACTTTGGGAACAATGGAGTTTGGTGTGATTGAATTAATGAGATACCGTGGGCTGTCAAAAGAGCACACATACTTTACATAAACCTGATTATCTGTGCATGGCAGAGATGGAAAGAAACCAGAGCGGGGTGCCGAGTCTGGCTTTCGGCGCTTGGTCCGGAGGAGCCCGCGGCAGCCCTGCCCCCGCCTGCCCACTCGGCACGCACCAGCCCTGGGTTTGAACAAGTCTATTCAGGGCCCCGGGCTCCCAAACGGCTGTGTCACGACTCAGCACCTCTGTGGGCCTTTCATTTCCCCGGGAGCCATTGTTTCACGTGAACGAAGCACTCATTTGAACACTTAGACCTGAGCCGGGGGTGACCGCCCCGCCCCGACCCTGCGAGCATGTACGTCCACAGCCAGTCCGGCTGGTGCCGGCTTCAGCCCGCACACGAGGACAGCTGGAGCCCGTCCTCGCCGGGGCTTGGAGGTCAGCCTCGGTTCCTGGAAGCTCTCATGGTGAACTCAGGGCGGTCGTGGGGAGACAGGGACCAGGGCTGGAAGTAAGTAAGTCACCCTCGCAGAGGAAGCAGCCCTGGTGTCTGCGGGGGACGCCGGTGGCCGGAGCGACGTGTGCTCACAGGCCTGAGGGAGCCGGTGGGGTGCGGCCCCCTCCAGCCGAGGCCCCGACACCCTCTCATCCTGCACGCCGGCCCAGGAATGCCCTGCTGGGCTGGGGCCGGTCCGGAGGGCTCGCTGCTGTGGCGGTGCCCTGCTCGTCCTCACGCGTACACTCACACTTCCCGAAAAAGGAGCACCGCCCAAGGAACACCTAAGCGACACCAAGCGAACAGGCAATGAGCCGCGGCCCCCATCGGCCCCCAGCCCCTGGGGGTTTCCGAATCAGGGAGCGACATCAGCAGGGAGCAAGGCTGCTCCTGCTTGGCCCTGGCAGGTCACACGGGATGAGATGGGACGCAGGACCAGACACAGAGCGGCTTCCACAAACTGGGGCAAATTTCAGCCCCACCCACCCAGGTACCTGTTGGTGGCCCATCAGCTGACGGACTCCAGAATTTAGGCCAGCTTCCATGCTCACGAAGCAATTTCAAAGACACTAGGGTGGCTGGTGCCCACAGTTTATCCACTAATCAAAGTCCACGGACTAAATGCATGCACACCGGAAATACACAAGGGTAGGTAGGCTCGGTGGCCTGATGACCCCAGCACCCCCGGGTGGCTCCTGTGTCCTGCTGGAGCTCTGGAAGGACGGCTGCAGGATGGTCTCCACGGGATGGGCTTTGTGCCCCAAAGCATGGCTTTAGAGAAATCTTCTCCGGATTTCCCGTCCGCCGAGCATGTGAAACTCTCTGCTCGCTCGCATTCAAGTCTAAAGGCAGATTAGAAACGCCTAATCTATCCTGGGCCCCTGAGCCCAGAGCAGGACAGGCATTGCCCACGGCTCCGCCAGCAGGTGTCTCTGTTTCACACCATTGGGCACCAGCCACCATCTTCTCCCCCGTGGCCACACTCCCCTGTCACCCAGCCTTCGAGGTGGGACAGGGGAGGAGGTGCCTTCCTGCCTCTTCTTGCCCATAAGTGAGGGTGGGAAGTGCTGGAGATGATGTCTGGGGGAACCTGAGGGGTCCCCTTGAAGAAAACACGGAATTCCCCTGACCGTACCCAAACCACCTGCAAATGCTTCTCCTCCCCGCTGGGGTTCTGCCCCTGGATTCCCTATCGGGACACTGGGAAGGGACAGCAGCTGTGCTTAGGCGACGGAGGAAGAGATCGTCATTGGATTTCACAGTCACATTTTCATCTCTTTGGTACGATCCCACTCGACCTGGGACGGAGAGCAGTGGCATGGACCCTGGCTGTCCCTCCCTCCCCCCGCCGGGCCCTACTTGGTGAAGTTCTGCTGTCATTCTTAAAGGAAACAGGGTTGACTTGTCTTTGTAAATAACAGCGTTTGAGGGTGGAAAATGTTTTCAAGGGGTTGGATTATTTAAGTTCTATTTTAAAATTTCACACCTTTGCAAGAGAAATACACCTTCAAACTTGCTTTACTTGGTTTTAATAAAAGCTCTCAGAAAAGTTGCTTTATTTTTCAAGACCATGAGGTGCTGCTGTTCCTGTCACCTCCAGATTTTGCAAATTGTTGGCCTTGTGATCGCTTTGTGTTTAAGTTATTTTTGAGACTTTCAGGTGTTGGTGCACCTAGAACCCTGCCTGGCTCAGAGTCTCAGAAGCTTAGTGTTAATACTGTTGAAACAATGTTGCTTCAACCATTTAACAGATAAAAAGTGTCCTGGGAATGGGCGCGGGGGCAGAGGCTTTGTTCCTGTTTTATTAGATGAACTGTTAGGACTTCTGTAACTTTATGTTTAATGTTTGGAGACTGATTTAAAATAATCACATTCCAATACAATGATATTTGTTAATAACAAACTCCTTGTTTTAGGAAAGGGTTTGAAGCAGCTCATTTCTGTAGAATTTGACAGTTTCATTCCGGATGACGTGCAAAATGAGACACAGATAATTCCCAGTGGGGACATGGGAGGCGTTGTGGGGGGATCTGTATTGGGACATTGATGTCCTGAGACTCCCTTGGCTTCTCTGCACTGTCCACATTGGAGTCTGAGCGCTGTTTACATATGGTGGTTCTTCCCATCCAACACCAGCTCCCTGGAATTTGTTCCACTTCAGTTAAAAGATGCTTTTGACGATCATGAAATCTTTGAAACGGCTCCTTGCAGGATTTTTACAGATGAGTTTTCAATCCCTTGAAAGTGAAAGTGAAGGAATCAGGAGCCCACGGTGTCTGTGGCCAGAGGAGAGCCTTGTGCCACAGACTTTGGAGGCAAGAGAGGGAGCAGGCAGGGCTGGTCCGTGGTTGAGGGTGTGAAGGAGAGGTCAGCTCAGGCCATAGCCCAGGCAGGACCCAAAGTACTAGGCGAGCGTGACGACCCGGTTCGGGCAGGAACCAGGCAGTGCCAGGAGGCACCATGAGGATGGGGCTCTTGAGAGGGGCTTATGGCTCCCCGGCCACACTGGCACTCCCCAGCTGCTGTGCAACGGTGGGTGGTGGTCACAGACAAGGCCCTACTCCACGTGAGGACCGCGGGGTCTTGGAGAGAGCAGCAGGGGAGGCCGACTGAGGGTCCTCGCGCAGCACAGAATGTCAGGTCGCATCACTCCCCAGAGGGAGGGGCCCTGGGTTCTATGCGTCTTGGGGTTTCCCGTGGCTGTGCCAGGCTCAGGGTCCTGCAGGGGAAGCCTGGGTGATGAGGACATGGATGCCAGGCAGAGGTCCCGCTGCCCTTGTGCTGGATACTGGCCCTTCCGTCTCGGGTGGTCAAAATCCCCCTTCCCAGCCAGGAGAGAGACTGGGGAGGTGCTGGGCGGAGAGGTGGGGGAAGGGCCAGGAGAACGGCCAGCGACGCCTCGGTCGCGTGTGTGGGCTGTGAGCGCACCTGGACGGGGGTCCCGGGCGGGGTCACAGGTAGTCTCCTGTGTAGCCGGCCGGGGCGCGGCCACCCGAGCTTCCCTAATGACGACGCTGCGCTCAGTCCTCCGCAGCAGGGCAGGCCCGCTGGCTCCCGCAGTCACCACACCTCGATTCCAGCTCTGGCCAAGACCAGCTGCTGATTCGCAAGGACAGTTAGCGGGGCAAACCTCAGGAAGGTCGAATCGCTTCCAACTGTTGGTTAACGAGGGTTTGGTACACGTACTGGGGGCGCAGGCGGAGATGAGCTGAGGAGCTCCAGGTGCTGCTGGCCCTCCCCGCTGTGCTCTCCGCGCACCCGGCGCCCGTCCGCCACCCCTGCTGGCACCAGCTCACGCCCGGCCCGCGCGCCGCCTCCTGCAGGGCCTCCACCCAGGGCCCCACAGAAGCTGAGAAAAACCCCTTCTCCGGCCGCCCCCCTTCCACTGCTTGGCTGCGGGTGAGTCTGTGCCCTTGGGGAGTGGGGGCTGGGAATGAGTTTCTTCTCAACCTGGCTTTGGGACGAGCATCCTTCGGGCCACGAAACTGTTTTTTGAGTGCCCAGAAGGGACAAAACCTGTGGTTTTCCCGGGCAGACCTAGGATCCGGGGCCTGAGGTGAGCACATCACTGCTGTCAGCCGTGCCCGCCTGGACGGCAGAGCGCTCGTCCGCCCCTCAGGGGCTGTGCCTGCTGAGTGTGAGCGTGTCTCCTTAACCCCGGCTAACGTCTGTGATGAGACACCTCTGGAGGAAGCAGAGCTCGCGGCTAGCATGCCTGTGGCAGGACCAGAACGCAGGCCCCTCTGCGGACCCCGATGCAGGACGACAGCCCGGCTGAGGGCGCTGACGCAAGGGTGGGGGTCGAGGACAGGCTCCCGGCCTCCCCCACGGAGGAGTGCAGGACTGGCAGACGGACTTTCCTCGGCGCGCTTCAGGGACACGGGGGTTTGGCGTCTGCGGGGTGAACGTGTCCATGTGATCTTGTAAATTTGTAAATAAAGCCCGTGTTCAATTTCCGATCTTGTCCCCAAACCCTGGGAGCGCGTCTGCAGTGTTAGCTCCGGTTAACGAAAGCGCCGGGCTGGGATACCGGCCGGCGCGGCAGCGGGCTGCTGGCAAGGAAGGGGTTAAGCAGCCGCATCGCCTGCAATTTCTCAATCAGCCTCGGGAAGCCTCAGGTCAACTTTGCTCATAAAACTGTGCACAAATATTTCTTTTTCTATCAGAGGAATTCTAATTCCGCACACAGACCAGGGCCACTCAGATTATTACACATTATTAAAAATTAATTTAAAAAATGGTCTGGCTCCTGAAATGTGCTGTAGAAATGTGTGTCCAAGTTTGAAATTACAGCAGGAAAAAAATGGAAAGAAAACCTGTACGTTGTTTGGGCAAAATAAACCCTGGAAAATTGTTCCTTTCGTGGTGGCAGTCGGCGCTCCGTGTCTGTTCTGTCTCTCTCCGCGGTGATCGCTAAGTTAGTACAAGTGACCTTAGCACACAGCGATGGCAGGCGCGCTTCCTCGCTGTCCGTGTCCCTGTGTGTGCCCGGACGGGGAGCCCAGGATGGACGGGACGGGGCCCTCCCACTGGCCCGTGTGACAGAGTTCACGGAGGTCTGTGTGGACGCTGCTCCACGGGTGCCGACATCTTCCCTGGGGGACCGCCCTGGGCCCCGCGGATGAAGGGCGGGCACACCGCGGCCAGGGACTCGGAGACCGCTCGTCCCGTTCTCTCCGGAGCAACAGTTCCTCCGACGGGCTCTGGTGACAGTGTGTGTGCCTGGAGCGGTCGGGTTTTCCCAGCGCTGCTCAAGGACAGAAACGTGTGACTTGGTCCCTGTTAATCTTAGTAAGAGATAGATTTTGGGGGGCCCTGGGTGGCTCAGCCAGTTACATATATGACTCTGGATTTCAGCTCAGGTCATGATCTCAGGGTCATGGGATCCAGACCCAAGCCGGGGTCCCAGCAGGGCTCTGCGCCGGACTGTGTGTTTATAGGAGAATGTGCTTGGGACGCTCCCTCTGCCCCTCCCCGCCGCCTTGAGCATGCTCTCTCCCTCGAGCCCTCCCGCTCTCAAACAAACAAATCTTCAGAACGGAAAGACAAGAACGTTCTGTTGTTGTCAGCATCCTGCCTGTCCAAGAGGCCCCATGCACAGGGTGACCGTGTTCCTCTGACCCACCGATGGGCCAGGCAGAGGTCCAGTGGAGGTCACTCCATCACCAGCTTCGAGGTCAAGGGAGCGGGGTTCAGCGGCTCGCTGCCCGGAGCCCAGTTACAGCAACGGAGGCCTCCCCTGCTCCCCGGGGGGAGCAAGCTGAGTTTCCTGCGGGAGCGCGGAGGGCGGCTCCCAGAGACGCTCCTTCTCTAGGCCGGACGGCTGACAGCGCCAGCTGCGTGGGCGGCTGACCGTGCACTCCGGCGAGGCCGGGGACCGTGCTGACGTGGGACAGAGCCACACCCGTCCCGCTGCGGGGACCCGGGGCAGCGGCCTCTCCAGGTGCTTTCCCTAGAACTCAGTGTGGATTCTGGTGTCTCTGTGAGCAGGCAAGGGACCAGATCCGCCCACCAGGCACCGCCCGGCCCACAAGGTGGTACGGCTCGGACCGCCAGCCTTGACTTTCAGTTAGAAGAACGAGACGCAGACACCGGTCCTCAAGCTCGCCTCCGGGACCGATTCTGCTGACTGCGAGACCAGCGTCCTTCTCTGGCACCACGTGGTCTCCCGCCCCTCGCCTGGCGGCCGTGGGGTAGGCCCACCAGATTCCCCACCCCCAGGGTCACGCTTTCAGTCTGTGTGGTCCACGGCTTCCTGGTCTGGAGTGGGTTGTCTGGAAAGATACACTCTTCAGCTTCGTGGAGGGACCTGGGGGCCCAGTTGTCCTCAGGGCGGGCACGTTATCTGGGTTTGGCTCTGTGATTCCCGGAGAACGTGATGTGGCCCAGACTGTATTCCCAGGAGGGGGACGGGGCAGCATGCCTGGGGATAGGACTTCTTCAGGGGAAGAGTTGCTGGTCTGCTCTGCCCACAGTCTCTAGGGCACTGGCTTCAGTGATCTGCTCCAGAACACGTCCCCCTGCCAGAAACAAGCAGATGCCGGGAAGGTGCGAGCTGGGCTCCTTGTCTCTGCAGACCTGGTCCTGGGGACTGCCTGGATGGGCACGTCTGGGCACGGCCTTTCCCGAGAGACCCCCAGCTGCGTCTCCCACTCTGGGCCCTTGGAATGGGCGACCTGCTGATGCCCTGAGCCTTTGTCTGTGCATAACAACCCAGACTGCGACATTTCAAGACAATATGTTTTCTCTCCACCATGGAGGCTGGAAGGCTGCGATCCAAGCCTGAGCGGGAACTTTCCCCTGGCTGTGCAGATGCGTCTGTGTCTTCTCACAGTCGTCCCTCTGTGTGTGTGTGTCCTGATCTCTTCCTATGGGGACAGCAGCCCTGTAGGACGAAGGAGCGTCCACATGGCTGCATGTGGCATCAGTCACCTGCCTGGAAACCTCGTCCCCACTCACAGCCCCGTGCTGAGTTCCCGGAGCTGGGATGCTGATTTTGAAGGGCACAGCTCAGCCTGCGATGCCTCGATACCCCCGCGACGAGGCGTCTCTTTCTCATGGAGAACAGGCTTCTGCACAAGCCGGGCCCGGCCGGTACCACTCGGGCCTGGAGCTCGGGGCACCCCCTCCCAGCTGCACTCCGCGCTCTGAAACGCCCTTCCTTTTCTGACAGACCACGGACGGAGCAAACCTCAGACGTTTCCGATGTTACTCCGAGGTTAAAAATGGGACAGGAGAGGACAGGGGACGGGGGACGGACAGCCACCGAGGGCACCGTCCCGGCTCCCGTGCTGGACTCACGGCACTTGGCAAGCAGGACAGGCGAACTTCTGAGACTCGAGACCCAGCCCCGCGTCGGCCTGTCCCTGGGGAAGGGCACTCGCCCAGCCTGGGCGTCAGCGGCCGAGCCTGCACACTAGGGTCTGCACGCAGTGGTACGCATATCGACTCCTCCCGGGAAAGCGGCCATGACCCCCGTCCAGGGTTCGGTGTCATTGTTGGTGGCAAACCGCCAGCTGTGGGCTTGGCTTCGGACGCGCAGTGCCCGCTTCACACTGTCCGTCACGCTCAGCAGCTCTTCCTGCGGCGCTCCTGGTGTGCGGGATGTGGCCATCCCGGGGCCCTTCCTGATGACCCCATGAGGGTGTGCAGGGTGTGCACGGTGTCCACCGAGACACGCCCAGATGTGGCAAGGCAAGGCAACCATGCGGAGTCTGGACCCCTGGGAGCACGGACGACCCGGCCACAGCTCTGGCCCGGCAGCGCCGCAGACACGGATGGGACATTGTGACACCCTGACGGCTGGGCCCATACTCCATGCAATCCCGCTGCTACTCGTAGATCGTGTGACATGACATCTAACCAGGAGAGAAACGTGTGACTTAGACCCAGAACTGGACAGGGTCTTCTCCAGCCCACCTGGACGCATCTCTGGGGACTCCCAGCAGACTGGAGCCCGGTGACCGTGCTGCTCACGTGGCACAGGCTGGTCTGAGGCTGGGATGTGCCTCCAGGCATCGGCCTGTCCTGAACACACCAGCTAGGAGGCTCCAGTTCCATATGACCTGACTGTTTCCAGAGACACGTTGGAACTGACTTTGCTCTGGCCTCCTTGTGCGGGCAGGGCGCATGCACAGAGTGAGTCAGGCCGGCGGCGGCCGCACGTCCGCACGTCCACACTCGCCGGTCTCCCGTGGGCCCGGGCTGCAGGCAGCGGTGCGTCGGGGGAGGCCCTGGAGGGCGGGCAAGGCTCCCAGGGGGAGACGGGCCTGCGGCGCAGAGCCGCCGCCGACTTCCCGCGCTCTCCGGGGATGCAGCCCGGGCTCTGGGTTCCAGCTGCTGCGGGGCCGGCCGGGCCGGCGGGCAGCTCCGGGGTTAACGCTCAGTGGTGTCCGGAAGAAAGCAAACAATCCAGTCGGGATGCTGGTTTGTAAAATGAATTTTCAATGTGTAGCCCACAGACGATCATTGATTGTGGTCAATAAATAAAAACAGTCCTGACGTTTATTGTCGTAGGGGGTAATTACAGTCCGCGAGGCCGGGCTCGGTGCCGCTGAATGCCTCGTTTGTGGTGGCGCGGGCGGGCCCATTAACTTGGGCTGCTCCTTTCAGGGGCGCGCTATTACTCACGGGAGACTGATCAATATTTCATCTGCTCAGCATCTTGACTGAGGATGTCTGGGTCCATTGTGGGGCTGCTGATAATGACTCCTTTATTCAAGCCGGCTTGTAGGAACAAGGAGATAAAGAAAGAGCAGAGAATTATAGCATATGCTCATGAAAGTATTGCAAAGGTTATAAGCAGAAAACAACAGAAAAGCTACAAAACGAGGGGAAATTGTACAAAACAGTGCAGGGCTTTCTAAAGCCATAAGGGAAAGAAGCGGAGTATTTTCATGGATTTTCCTTAACATGCTAAAAAATGTCAGTGAGCTTTAATAAATCTTTTGAAATTCATTCTCTTGTAGAAGATTGATTTTTTTAAAAACCTTTGAGGTTTAACAGCCAACTATTCTTCTTACCTTCTGGATGATTGAAGTGTTCTCTCCATAAACAACAAGTACTCCTTTGTCTTCCCCAAACCTACACCCGTTAATTTTCCATTAGACAAAACCCGGGGATCTTCTGTCTTGGCTGCCCTCACCCCCGACTCACAGGCTTCCCAATGAGGACGGTTGGTGTCCTCACGGCCCCTCTCAGGGGTGGGCCCAGGGCGTGAATCCCAGTCACCTGGGTCTGGAACCCAGGGTCCCATAGGACTGCTTACTCTTCACACAGGGCATCATTTACAGAGCTGGGTGGTCCCTACTTCCTAAGTCAGCACAGCTGAAGTCTCAGGCCCTGGGGAGGGGCCAGGGAGCACTTCCAGGGAGCACAGGCCTCTCCCCAGGAAGCTGGACCCTATACCGCACTGGCCGTGGGGCTCACCTCCAGCGTCCATGTCAGAAGGGGTGGATGAGGAGGCTTGGGGGCTGCTCACTGACATGCTGACATCCGGCAAGGCCCCAAATGTCTCCCATTTTTACGAAGAGCCTGGTGGTTTGGGTTTACCTGTGTTGTGGGCTGCGGCAGGCGGCAAGCGCAGAGGGGCCCTAGAAAGAGGCTGGTGGCCCCCCTCCCCCTGGATGTTTGGCTTAGGGCATCTGTCCCCGTACCTTCTAGATCCCTGCTCCTGATCCCTGAGCGGGATACCCGGGAACTTACCGCATCTGGTGTCTCTCCTTCTGCTTGTGAAGCGGGGATGGACAGTGGAACCTCAAGAACGTCTAGCTGTGTTCGCGGCCGGAACCCGCAGACACGGAGGCCTCGCACACCACGCTCCCCGCCGCAGCCAGCCCCGCGGGGTTGGGTGGAAGCTGCCACGGTGCTGGTGGCCAGGCGAGGTGGCTGGGCCAGTGGACTTATTTGTGGACACTGCAGTTTGAATTCCGAGTAATTCTCCCACGTCGTGAAACAACCTTCTGTTGACTTCCTTCCGGCCGTTTGAACGCACAGAGGACACCGTGAGTTGGATGCCGCAGCCCGGAGCTGGGGTCCTGGTGCCCACCTTGGGCCGCCGCCCGGAACTTTACTTGTTGCTGGGACTGTCCTCTCATTACTGTCTTGTGCAAGGAGAGATGACAGGATGCACCCCTCGGTGTCTGCTCGTGGCTGTTGGATTTTATTCCTGCCTCTTTTCTCAGATTTCCTGGCTTTCCTGAATCAAATATGTCACAAATAATTACTTTATAGTGTAAAGCAGTGAACTTGAAAAGTTCCATCGACCAAGAGTATCAAAGTCTCTGGAGGAAAAGCAGGACTGGACAGCGGGTTTCCGTGTGTCCATGTGGCCTCGGCCTCCAGGGGACGGAATGAGGGTGTCCTGCACGTGGAGAACAAGAGGAAACACGGCCAGAGCGGCCGCCCGGACCACGCCAGTCCAGCCGCTGAAGGAACAGCACGCGTTCTGTTGGGGGACCTTGTGGTGGGGGAGCAGGCGAGGTGGGTGCGTCTCTGTGCCCTGGAAAGACAGGCCGTGCGCACCGAGGGGCCGAACCCCATGGGAAGGCTCGCGTCAGCGTGTGACATGGGACACGATGAGGCCCAGCATCTCTCCTCGCCGCTTGTTTCTGATTGTCAAGTCAGGGTTTCCTGCTGGGCGGTGGGTTTTAGGCGGGACTTGCCGTGCTGGCCCGAGCCACAAGGAGCGCCCCTGCGGCTCGGGCCAAGGTCCTTGCATTCTTGTGAGAGCCGTTGGAAGGTTAATTAAACTAACTCCTCCTTTTTAACTGGCTACAAGAGCGCAGTAAGACGTCGGGGAAGACGGCGGCTGTGGTCATGGGCAGTCTCATTCCCTCTGTCTACACGGACAAAACAGACACACAGTGAGGTAAAACCAGGGGACGGAGCGCCCTGGGAGCCCAGAGTGCCCATGGGCGGGGACCGTACCGCAGGCGTGTGCGCGGCCGGCCGGAGCTTCTTTGTGGAGGGAGGGGGTGGGGCAGGGGTCTCCAGTCCCGGGCGCTCAGTAGTTCCTGGACAGCTGCGGCCGCCACCACGACAGGGTCTGCCCACCCGCGTGGGGAGGCCGAGGCTCACGGTGGACGAGGGCAAGCCCAGCCCCTCCGGGCTTCTTCCATAACTGGGTTCCTTCTGAGGGGAACCTGTTTCACTTGGACCCAAAGCTGAGCAGGCCAGAAACAAAGCAGGTGGAGGAGAGAGGCCCAGAGAAAGTGGGGCCCAGCGGGAGCTCAGGGGACCCAGCTCGGCTGAGCGCTTAAGGAAAAGCCCAGCGGAGGGAGCCCGGAGCAGTCAGAGAAACCCTCGTCTCCAGCCGTCACGACTGAACTCTCACGGAAACGAGCCGTCAGCTCGTGTCGGGGCCGAGCCCCAAAGAAAGCTTCTGTAAGAAAAGGAGAAGGAACAGAACACGTGCCCACAGCCACGGAAGGGAAGGCGGGAGACGCGGTCTCGGAGGTCCTGCTCCACACAAGGGCAACCCCGTTGAGGGTTGCCCGGCCCAAACCAGCACACATCAGAGGAGAGTCACGGCGTGAGGTCGGGGGACCCAGGAAAGGACGCGGGAGGGAGAAGCAGATGGGGCGGCGAGCCGCAGGGGAGCAGAAGCCGAGCCAAGACGAGAGCCAGGGAAGCGAGGAAAGTCTCAGAAATAAACCCAGATTTATGAGACAGGGGAGCATTTGGACGTGACAAATGCTGAGGTCTGGCCCCGAAAATCCAGCGGGCAATAGCAGTGACCTCTGGAAAGACACAGCAAAGGGACAGGAAGCAGATGTTAAGTATCCGACTCAAGCACGCGGTCCCGGGGCAGAAGGAGGGCAGCTGGCCACAGGGATGGCGTGGCGGGACCTGGGCTCTGATGGCCGACGCCACGACTGTCCCAGCAGAGCGCATAGCAAGAGAGAGGAAAGTCCTAGTGGGGTCCAGACAAACACACTGACCCACAAGGGAGAGCAAAGCGCCTTCTGTCCCATTTCCAGCAATGCTTCGTGGCAGACATGACAGAGGAGTGTGTGCGACACGCACAGGGAAGGGCGGTTTGTCACTGGAGACATCCGGCCGGTCACAGGTTCCTTCTAGCCACATGAGGGAACCTCAGGGACCAGCGTCCTAGGAGCCGCTCTGAGAACCACGGACTGACAAGGCACCCAGGGAAGCTCTGCTGTAGAGGTTGGCCTGAGCGCTCACGGCAGTTGAGGATGGAAATTGCCAGAAGGAAAACATCGCACACACGTCCCTGACCCCTGACGTGGCTTAACTACGCCCGAACCAGACGGACGGAGCCCCCATCATGCGTCCTGCTGGTGGGCGCCGTTAGCCGTGACATCCTGAGGTTGTGCGAGAGTCACGTTGGACAAGGAACGTGAGCCGCTCCGAGACCACCCGGACTACCTCCCACCCGAGCAGTGGCCTCTCCAGGAGGACGGAAGCCCAACCCGGGGTCCCGAGTCCTGCACCGGAGATGGGATACCAGCCCGACCCGGGGACGGCTCGCCCGCACATGTCCTGATTCCTCATCACAGTTCTGTTCTCTCCAGCTGCGCGGAGACCTGACCGTCCAGCCACGAGGGGCACCACCATCCCTGCGTGTGGACAGAACATCCTGCTAACAGAACCCTGGATGTTTGGGGAAAAGTCTGTTTTCTGACCTGAAGCAGAAAATGTGCAAAAGCCTGGAGCTCACTGTCCTAGCAGATGACGGGGCCCCTCGGGAGGCACAGGGCCCACATGGACACGCCGGAGAGGAGCCCAGGTGCTTGGGAAGCAACCGTTGTAGCGAATCACTACCTGTCAGCAATGTCTACACCCACGAGTTCCCAACGCTACGACCTCCACGTGATGGAGAGCCGACACACTTCCGTGAGCACTCCCAGGGGAGGCCGCGGCGAGCTACTTGGTCCTCCGTCCCCGCATGAACCCACGGCGGATTCTGTGAAGATCACATGAATGTCAAAGGCCCAGGATTGTTTTAGTGAATTCAGGGATGAGATCGGGGCTCGCCCCTGTGGGTGTGGCCGGCTACAGCGAGGGCCGCCAGAGTTAGCGGGACGGCGACAGAACCACAGCCCATGGCAAAGCCAGTGGTGGTCACTGCCCACATGGTTTTAGACGTCCCTATAGCACACTCACCTGGCCACGGGGTGACCTGGGCAGGGCTCGGAGGCCGTGCGAGGCCCACGTCTCTGCCCGCTGCGGCACCTGCGACAGCCTGACGACAAGCCCTGCTTTCCCGCCTACAGGGTCTGGTCCGGACAGCACCTCCATGCCCGCTGGGGCCAGCGGGTGCCACGCGGACACCCGTCCTCTCCCTCATACATCAAACATGAGGCCAGGCCCATGTGTCCCGATCGGCCGCTTTCAGAAACCCAGGGGAAGCTGGAGATGCAGGTGTACACTGTTAAGGGCTTTCTCTCTGTTCGTCCGTGATTTAAAATACTCCGCGTTAATACAGCGTTTATCAAATGTACAAGCGCTCCCAGAAGTCCAGTATAAACTAAAAGCAAGACCCCACCTCGGCCTCATACAGAAATCAAGGAGCCGCCGCAGACACTTTCTTCTTCTCTTTTCTAGCTTGGTATTTGCATGTTGGTCCGTCGTCGGTCAGTGGGACAGTCGTTCAACCTTGAGTGGACACACAGAGCATGGTGCACAGCAGGAAGGGAGGGATGTTTGGGGGACGCAGTGAGGGGAGCAGGGGTCCGGGGGTGGCCTGGGGCATGCAGGTGCGCTGGGGTCCACGGCGACCTCGTGGTCCCCGCCCAGAGGCTCCGGTCTCCCCCTCCCCCCGCACAGAAAGGAAGTCGGTTCTTGGTTCCGTCCAGAGCAGGTGGACAGAAAGGCGTCAGCGAGAATATTGCAGATGAATCACAATTAAAAGTGACCAAAACAATCTTTAGCATCTGAATGTCCTTTTTCCGTCTGTCCCCAACCCTGGCTCAGAGCCTTCCTCACTGTCCTGGGCCTGTCCTGGGCCTCCGTCCATCTTCCTCTTTCTCACACTTGGTCTGGGTTTGCGATGCCTCAGCCGGTCTCTGCTGGGAGACACCACTGGGGACGCCACCGCCTGGTCTTCCCATGGACGGGTCACCAGGTGCCCTGGAGGGCACGTCCAGCAGACCTGCACCCTTGGCGTGCTGCTCAGAGCCTGGTGCCCGCCACGCTCCACGCGGGCCTCTGCTGGACGGAGAGGGACCCGCTAACCCGGCTCCACGGTCTCCCTCACCATGTGAGCGTGGCAGAGGTGGGCAGAGTCCCTGATGCGGGGAGAGGGTTTGTGTCATTGGGGGGTGTTCCTGCAAACCCTGCCCCTGAGTGACTGACTTGAGAGGGAAGCAGGGCTTCAGTGAGCCAGGCTTCGGGAAGCATCTGGCCTGCCCGTCCGGCTGCTGTAACGTGGTGAGGGTCTGTCCTCTCCCGGCCTTCAGTCTTCCAGGAAGGTGACCAGAGCTGAGCAGCTGGGGACCTTCATGGAGCCCAGGGATGCTCCCTGACCTCCTGCATGCGAGGCCCTCGGAAGCCCTCACTCCTGTCCTCGAGACAGGAGAAAAGCAAACACACCAGAAATCCGCAAGTCTCCTTAGATCGGCCAGAGAGGTCCAGTCACAGACGAGCAGCTGCCCTCATGTGGGAGACACAGGCTGGCAGAGGCGGGGAGCCGCACTGGCTGGAGCGGAAGGCCCCTGGGAGCCCGTGCTGGTGGGAGAGCCCAAGTGGCTGCCGGACGGTGGGCAGGGCTCAGCACGGATGGCCTGGGCAGTTCGGCTCCGCAAAGGGGAGCCCACAGCAGTGGGTCATACCAGCAAGAGCCCCAGCCGTCCTCACAGTGATGGTCAGGGGCACCCGCGGCCCTCATGGTCCCAGAAGCAGGAAGGGAAAAGAAACCGTCCGGAAACCTGCGTCGGGGCTCTGTTCTCAACAGGGGTGCCCTCAACAGAGCAGGGTCCTACTCACCTGGGGGACGGGGAACACCCAGCCCCCAGAAGATGGAGCATCACAGGCTGGCACGCCCCCCCCCCACGGCCTCCGCAGGCCCCGTGCACCCCCCAGGACAGCCCCGAGGGAGACTGAGAGTCCTCGCTTCTCACTGACACAGCATGTTTGCTCGTGAAGTTGTTTTCTGTAAAGTGTCATCTCGCCATTTAATCAGACAGTTGTCGGCGGGTCTGCGTGTATCTGAGGGGGTAGTCCTTGCTCACGTGGGTCCCTGCAGTAGGTAGAATACACGGTGCCCCCATTTTCATAGGGACAGTCAGCAGCTGCTACTGTAAACACAGTATTTACACTTGGTCCACATCCTAGGAAAAGCCACGTTGAAATAGGTGAGGTGATTACCTGCTTGCCAGGACGTCTGGTGACCGACAGAAGATGTCTGGCTCCCCTCACACTGCGGGTGCGGGTGCACAACCTACGTGGCTGAACGAACGGCCATTTTGGGGCCAGTTTGTGGGGTGCAGTGAGCACCTGCTTCTGCCCTGCCTAGGCCTCTGCAGGAACCAGCCCTCGGCGCCCCTCCCCCGCCACGTTCTGGGGGTGCCGTCGGGGCCTGGGGTCGGTCTCCCCACGGAGGACCCAGCTTCCCACCAGGACGCAGGGCTTCCCTTCCACCACACCTGCCAAGCTTCCCATCGGCTGTTTCTTGCTCTCACCCTTGGGTCATCACGTGGGGCTGCTTATTGTCTCTGCAGATTTGGGGTGCACTCCCGGATGTTTGAAACTGGACAAATTTCCTGGACTCAGAGCCTCATCTTTTCGGTGAGTCCTGTGGCTATTACGACTTGGGAATAGCGGCTGCAGGAAGGACTCCCACGGCCCGACCTTCCCGGGCAAGTGCTGGGGACATCAGAGCGTCTGGCTGTCACCCACCAGACGCATCCCTCCTGCCACTTCCGGGCCTCAGAGCCACTCTCCATGTGTCATAAGAGAGCCTCTGCCTCTCTCCATGAACACTGATAAGATTTCTTGAATCCCCTGCAGGTGAAATCTCCACTGTACACTTACCGATTTTCTGCCTTCCTGATCCATCGATCACTGACCGGGGGTCCCCGATGTCTCCAGCTGAATCTCGGATTTGTGTGTCCCTCCCAGTTCTTCCCTCCTGCCCCTTGTCAAGGTGCCAGCATTAGCTGATTGCACCTGGTCAACCGTATTTGTATTGGTTGCCAAGGCTCCTATTTCTGTCTTCTCTGGTTTTAACTGAGGATTTTGTCTGATTCTTTAACTTTCTCCCTCAGAGTATCAACTAAACTTCAGGAAACCACTGTTTCCCTGGAGTTTACACTATGCATTTTGCACGGATCCAAGCCCATCCATCAAAACTGTCCCTGTGTGTGACAGTGCAGGACCTTGTGGCAGAGAAGACCCAGCTTCTCCCCCACCTGTGTGACATGACACTCGAGTCACCTCCCTGTCTACTGGAATCACCCCGTGTGCATCACCTTTACTTACTCCCGCTCTGACTCTCTTCTTGTGTGTACCTTCAAGTTTCTGACCTTTATCTTACTCCCTTTCCCTCAAGAGCTTATTCTCTTGTTTCTTGAACTTCTTTGATTCTTTCTTCATAAATTCTCATTTTTGTTGTTTGAGAAGATCTTGTCTACGGCCATACCACCAGGAACGCGCCCAATCTCGTCTGATCTTGGAAGCTAAGCAGGGTCGGACCTGGTTAGTACTTGGATGGGAGAAGGTCTTTATTTATCCTCCACTTCTGGAGGTTACTGTCACTGGTTCTAGAATGCTGGGTTAGCGGGATTTTTCTTACAGCAGTTTAGATATTGCCTCCACTTAGGGTTTCCCTCTTGCTTCCATGATGCTGCCGAGATGTTTCTGTGGCAGCTGTCCTTCTCTAGGTCAGGTGCTCTTCCATCCCCTCAGGCTTCCTTCAGGGTTTTCTGTGTCTCTGGTTCCCCGCAGTTTGAATGTGCTGTGTCCGTGTGCGGCCGTCGTGTTCATGTTTCACGGTCACTGAGATTCTTGGATCTGCAGCCTGGTGTCTGTCATTAGCATTAGAAAGTTCTTGGCTGTCATTACCTCAAATACTTACTTCAACCCCTTCTCTCTTTCTTCCCCTCCTGGTACTGAAGTTACATGTAACACCTTTTGAAAGTGTCCCTCTGTTCCTGGAATTGTGTTTCTTCTCCCATTTTTTGGCCACTTTGTGTTCAGCTTGGAATTTCTGTTGACCTATCTTCAAGTTCACTGTATTTCCAGACATGTTTGTTCTTGCTGTCTGGCTGTCTTGTAACTTTTTGATTAAAGCCAGACATGTCCTATCTGCGTGCAGGGAAATGGGCCTCTAGAGCAAGTGCTTTTGCTAATGTGGTGGGGAGCTGGTCTTAATGTAAGGCTTTCTATGGTCTCATTGCTCCTGACTTTGGGCTTCCCTTAGAGCTCCTCCCCAGAGCATGTCTACACCTGCAGCCTGTTTGGCCATCATCCATGGTTGTCCTGGAGCAAAACTGGAGTGAGGCGAGCCTCGGGGAGGGATGGGTCCTTCTGTAGTCATGGTCCCTTGGATGTCACCTGCACAGAGGATTTCTCTCTTGAAGCTTCTTCTCCTCCACAGGTTGAGACTAGAAGATGTAAGGGGACTGGAGTTGAGGAACAATCTCCCCTGGACTTTGTACTGTGGCTCTTGGGAAACCTGTTCCCTTTGTTAGAGAGAATTATCTGGGTGTATTTTGCGGTGCTGCTCCTCTTTCCCACTGCAGAAGCCAAGAGGGGGTTTTCCTGTGACCCTCCACCAGGAGATCTCAGAGATCTTGGGAGTACAGCCACTGAGACCACAGCCCCACACTTCATACTCAGCATCCAGAAGTCCATCAAAGCCCGGCTCACCTGTCCCTACCACTTTATGGCTCCTGCAGCTTCTGCCCTGGTGGAACTTTGCTGGACTAGCCTGTACCTCAAGAGGTCAAGGTGCCGGTTTGCATCACACACTGATGGTTTCAGGTTGTCCAGCTTTTCTTAGTGCAAGGACCGGAGTGGAAAGTGCCATACCCTTTAAATGTCGGCACTAACTTCAGAGTCTCCTCCACTGGGAGAAGTGTGCTCTTCAGCCATCACAGATATATTAATAAATATTAATATACAACTAATAAATATTAATGCTGGGATATAGAATAATATATTCTTCTTAGCCAAGAAAGGAAGAAATTCCATTCCTTGTGCATCACCATTCTTAAAAATGCTTCCGGTTAATGTTTGATTCTGAGACATTGAGGACGTGAGCCCAGCCTCCTCGCACTACCTCCGACCAAGGTTCATAGGACTGAGTGACCACAAGTCCCCAGGGGAGACATCCTTGCAGTGACACCATTCAGCTCTCCCACTGGCTGTAGATTCAGCCTGTGGGACTCATTCCCGGCCCCAAGACAGGAAAAGTGTGAGACTCAACGAGTGAGGAAAAGCCGACCCCCAGTGTCCCGAGAGGAAGCAACTCCACAGGCAAAGTGTTGCCTGGTCATTAGCTGAGCCAAGGGTGTTCTCAGGTTGCTCGAGATCAATCTGGTTTCCATTTGCCACCGTGGTGGAATGAGCAGCAGCTCGGAGTCCCCTCTGTGGCCTCAATTTGGCCAGGTCCCCTGGAGCGCTGACGGGCGGGACTCCCCTTCACCTGAACGTGCCCGTGAAGGCTCTCTGGGCTCTGTGGGTTCCGGGAGGAGGGGTCACAGAGACACCCCCTGCAACGGGCAATTGTCAGGCCCTGAACACCTTCATGTTTCACCCCACCTCAGTTCTGGGAGTTTCTTTCTTTACAAAATAAGACTGATTTACACACAGGGAAATTCACATTTTTAGGGAATAGCGGGTACCAGCTTGCATGGCTGCATTCCTTCCAGGCAGGAACTGAAGCAAACAGCTTAGAAGCCTCAGAAAATGTGCCTGGGCTCCATTTTCTAGACACAGGGCTGGAGGAGAGTCATGGGGCATCAATGCAGGCCTGCGTACTTAGAGAAAAACGGCTGATTTTCCCTTAAGTATTTAACAAACACATCACGATATGCTTGGAAGTAAGTCACTGAGGGGTCCCAAATATGCAACCAGGTTTCCAAAACTTCATACCATCTAAGTTGATATTCTGAAAATAAAATCTCCGTACTTAAAAAATGGCAGTAAATGATCAGCAGAAAAACCGAACCTCGGGCATGCCCTTAACGCTTCAGGCGAACAGTGTTTGAAATTCACGATCAGGAAAATCTTGTTTTCTCAGAGCATCCCCCAGACCCAGGGGGACCTTGAGCTGGGAGCAGCGGGGACACCAAGGCTTTGTTGAGTTGGTCAGTGTGGGGAAGCGCCAGGGCTGCGATCAGTGCAGGTGCCCTCGCAGCCCTGGTCCCTGGAAACCTACTCAACGTCTCCCCCGGGTTACCTGTTCATGTTTTCTGTCCCCTTCCATCGCCTTTCATTTTTATCTCTCTAAGGGTGGTGTTTTGTGAATCGAGTTTCTGGGGCCCACCCGCGCAGGCAGTGTGCCGGCGAGTAGCCATGGGTCCCCGTGCGCCCGAGGACGGTTCCACCCTGGGTGTCTGGGACAGAGCCAGTGAAGGTCCAGCATGTTTCCCTCTGGATGGAGAAAACAAGGTTTAAATGTCTGTGCCTGGCTTTCTTCTAAACTTGAAATTACTGTTGATGAACTCGCTGTAAAGAAACCTTGGTAACGTGTGCAATAATTAGTAAAAAAATAAATGTGTACTTAAGTATTAATGAAATAAATATTTAGCAGGTTATTTGGGATCTTTGCTATATCCTCAGATGTTTAAAAAATAATGAGGGGTTATTAAAACTTCCAACTCTGACTCCATGGAAAGATGTTCACAATGCAACCTCCTAAAATCAGAAAAAGGATTTGTTTCCCAGGGTGAGGTTAGGCCAAATGACATACCGGAGGCTGGGGACAGACGTCCTGGACAGAGGCCGGGGCAGAAAGATGGTGCACCCTGGTTTCTGAGCGCACCCCCGGCTGTTACAAACTAAGGGTTCAGAACAGGGAATTATGGCTCCATAAGACCTCGGGTCAGAGAAGAGGGTCCGGCTCTGAGCTCGGGCTTCAAGGAAGAGTCCAGTGCAGGACCGCGTGGCAGAGCCCGGCAGGGGAGGCACCCTGTTGGCTGCCCCAGGGCGGATGGAATCGGGACCGTGGAGAAGCCAGAGGAAGGTGCGCCCAGGGGAGCCGTCCTCTCTGCCAGCACTCGGAAGCCAGGACATCAGGGTGCTCGTGGCTCCCCAGGCCCTGAGCCTGAGGGTCAGCTCCAAGAAGCAAACAGACCCGGACCCCCTCCATGGCGGAGGCAGCCCAGAGCCCGCACGCTGCTCACATGCAGCTTGGTGCAGAGTCTGGGCGAGGTTGTCGTCAGGGTCCAGACTCTACAGACTGGGGGGTCTCCCCGCAGGTGCTCCTGCAACCAGTGCATGGGGGATGCTGGAGGCAGGCAGCCCCAGTCCCTGGAACAGACAAGGGGCCTCTGAGCATTCACCGCTACTAGGGTTTGGCAAAGACCTGCTTGTGATTCTCCTAGGTGACCCCCTCCTCCACTGCAGGAGGGGGGACCTGTCAGCCCCCTTTCTAAGCCCTGCCACAGTCTGAACCTGGTGCTAAGTGGCCACAGGTAAACCCTGTCCCCTGGCTGTGCCTTTCCATCTGTAAGGGTCCCTCTCCCATGGCCCGGGATGGGGGAAGAAGTCCCTGGAGCTCCGAGAAGCTAAAAGACCATGGCGGTGCTCTTCTGCCCAGAGAAAGGGGTCTGTGCATGCTCCGTCCGTCCTTGGGGTCCCTCTGCAAACCCCAGGACCCAGGCACTTAGGACACATGTGTTAACGCATTTGAAACTGTTTACCTAACAGTTTCCAAGTCACAGTAATGAAGCCCCCGGATGCCACCAGCCTGGACGGCCGCAGGCACACGCACACGCACGCACCCTGCTCGGAGCTCACTTCTGCAGAAGCAAACTGCGCGGTTCAGCCCGCGTGTGTGCACTAACGTTCCTTTCTTTTCTTTTCTTTTGGCCATGAAGGGTTCCCACCAATTTAAAAACCAATAAAGTGGGAGGAAAAAACGTCAGGGCTCGTCGTGGCTGACCGGCGGCAGTGGTCATATTGGAGGGAAGCCTCCTGCAGCATAAAGTGTCATTAATTAAAAAAAAAAGTGTTCTATGGGCTACAAAATGATCAGTTTTTACTTGGAGAGACAGTGTAAAGGCAACATGTGTCAGTAACACTGGTGTGAAGACCGTCAGACCAGACACTGGATAGGATTCCGAGAAACACGAGAGACCCCTGTTTCCTTGCTTTTTTCTGCCTAAAAAGGGAAAAACATTAGTAGAAGGAAGACTGAAGTTGGATGAACAGTGGCCTCCACGCCCATAACCTTCAGCGTCCCACTCACCTGGAGCGCGCCTCTACCCATAATGCACTAAGTGGATGATTAAAAAGGAATGGGGGGCTTAACCGAGGGTACGCACGGGGTCCCGCGAGCCCCGCGGAGCACTGAGCCGTGCATCGACAGCTGTCTCCACACAAGCCCGACATTCTTTATTTATTTGTTATGAAATATTTATGGGTGTTATGAAAGGTTTAAAATAATGTGTCTGTCCCTCTCTCCCCTCTGTCTCTCCCCTCTGCTCAGCACACTGTTTTCCAATGCATAAATAATTCTGGGCTCCGGACGGGGGGACAGCACATTAAGGTGTGGAGTATCTGCTGTATCACATTTTTTCTGCCTGAGAGAAAATACCATTCCTAGTAATTTTCTACACTTATACAATCGGCGTTGACAGTAAATAATTGATGTATGAATTTAGGACTAAACTCCAACACAATATGACTTTATGTCAAGGGTTACTCCCAGCAGATTTTGAGCTAAATCATCTTGCAAAATGGGTTCTTTCAGGGGGAGAAAAAAAGCTTTTTGAAATTATTTTAATGGAAAACTGGGACCTTCGTGCAGCTCTTCTTTTGATGAGGTCTTGCTTTGCATGGCTGGTAATAAAACGGAGCAATCTACCCATTATGAGATTGGAAATGTTTCATTTGTGATCACAAATGGATTTTTTTAAAGACTGACACAAGCTGTTTTTATTCAGCTCATCCTTTTTTGTCTTTTTTTCCTCTTCTTCTTTCCGTGTGTGTGTGTGTGTGTGTGTCTGCGTGTGATTGCGTTGGTGTGTGGTAGGCGGCCCTCTGCTTTTCATGCTAGAATCTTCCATAGAAAGTACGATTATGACTTAAATTACAAGCTGGATATATTTGCAACTTAAAGATATATAACCAGCAGAAAGGGTTCAGACAAAGCGCCACACATCCCCTCCCATCACTGCAATTAAAATCCTTTTCATCATGAAAAGAAAGCGGTTAACCGCGGACCAGGAGGGGGAGAGCAGATGCGGGAGAGAGAAACCTTTCATGCGGTGGCCTGCGGAGAAACGCGGTGCAGCCTCGCGGCTGCGGCCCAAGGCCGGACGAGCAGATCAAAGGAGACAGAGTAGGTGAGGGATCCAGAGCGAAATTCTCCGTTTGTCTCACGGCGCTCTGGGGGGACGGAGATCTGGAGCGATCAGAAATCCTTATGGAAGTTCATTTTTGCTGAGACGGAGAGACAGAGGCTGGTGTTGAAAGCCAGGCCCTCGTGGCCTCGATTCGCTCTCACCTCCCTGATTATTTTCTCCCGTGTTTTCAGTTGTGCAAGCTTTGGTGTCTTCATTTCCGGACCCACTGTTCTTTGGAAAAATTCAGATCTTCCACATAATGATTCTAATTGAATTTATAATGTAAATGAAGAGATATGATAAAATCCAAAACTTTCTGAAGAAAAAAACCTCCTCACAGCAAGCGCTCCACCGGACTGCGAAGTCCAAAGTCGCAGGTCCCGGCCCGTGCCCCGCGCTCGCTCTGGCCTCCCCTGCGGTCCCGCTTCCCGCCTGCTCCCCCCGTCGTCACGCAGAGGAGGCGATGGCTGTCACTTCATTCCATAGGTGGCACTCACGTCTCTATGCACGCAGTTCTAAGAAATTCCAGACCAGGCACTGGTTTGCAAAGCACTTGCTCTCAGAGAGGGGTACTTCTTTCTGAAAACACGACACAGATTCCAGTAAAGGGAACTTCGAGACAGCGTTCGTAACTAGGGCTATTTGGCTCGTGCCCCGATTTGGGATGGCCCTGAGAATGCTCGCCAATGGGTCCCAGCGGGCAACTGTCCAGCCGGACCATGGGTGTGTGTGAGCTCCACGTGAGTGTGTTGTTGGGTATGTGTCTGCAGGGTTCATACGGACACAGCAAGTTTTCACAAAAAAAGCTTTACTTAAAATATCCCAGCTTGAGTGGGTGCGTGAGTGCGGCGTCTGCAGGGCTGGCCTCGAGCACGTTGTGGGTGCCTGCTCCCTCCTGCTGGCCTCAGAGCCCGAGAGTGTGTGCGTGTGTGTCTGCAAGGACTAGATGTATGTGTGTGCTGTGTGCATGTGTGTCAGTGAGGATAGGGGTGTGTGTGTGTGTGTGTGCGCGCGCATGCGTGTGTGTGCGTGTGTGCCGGGGAGGACCAGTAGGTCTTGGGTGCTGGAAGTCCACAGATGCGAAGGTGTCGACGTCATGATTTCTCTAACAGTTTCCTCCTCAAGCTGGAAAGGAGGATCTGGATCTCGAAACTCTCTGACCCTTAGAGATGGTCTTGTCTGATGGTTTTGCTTTGTGTGTGCAGAAGCCCACAGGACACCAGCTGCTTCCCCTTGATCGCAGGCTGTTAAATGACAGGGCACAGGTGACATCGAGCTGTCAGACTCCAGGATATTCATCTAAGAACCCCCTGTGTCAGACAGAACTGGGGGGCTCCAGCATGGCCCCACCTAGTGCTGGGACTCGTGCCTGGCCTGGAGCGCCCACCGCAGAGGTCTGACTGCCCCTGAGGCCCCTGTCGGGGAGAGGGGAGACGTTCAGCCCCAGGGCTGTAGCACTGCACCACTCAGCTCTCCGGAGCAGACAGAGTGGTCTCAAGGCCCTTCGCTTGACCCCCGTGGGCCAGCCAGGGGACCAGAGAGAAGGCGCCAGAGGTCACGAGTCTGTGTTCAAGGTCACTGATGCTGAGGTGAGCATTTCACTGGGAAGAAGACTGTTCCCTGAGGTCTGGCTCCTGAGGCCAAGAAGTGGGGAGGTTTGGATGTGCAGACTGATGCCGCCGGGCCCTCCCTGTGCTGCCAAGGCTGCGAGCCACGGCAGCCGCCACGCACCATGACGGGGAATGTCCGAACGTGCATGAGTCTCTGTGTTTGGTGGGGTGACACTTGGGAGCTCCCCCAGGGTGCAGGAAAGCAGCCCCCCGGGTCTCACCAGCATGAGGTGGGCATACGGTTATCCCAGGGCTGTCTGGGCCCTGAGCCTGCGTCCCCACCACCGGTGACAGGCTGGACACACTGACTTGGCCTCCAGGGGACACTGGCCGCCTCCCTGCATGGTGTTTCTGGGTGGAAAGTGATGGCCTCGTTTTAAGCCAAACAAACTTACACCCTCCCTTAGACAGCGGCACCGTCCTCATGGGGATCCCCGCCGGCTGCTCCCCAGACTGGAAGGGATTAGCCAGTCCAGAGAGGTCACCTGAGCCGGCTACACTCACGAGGGCTCGCTGCCACTGTCCTCTTCACTCCCCGCGTTCCTGGACGCCTTCCAGAGGCCTGGCAGGAGGCAATGGAGGCTTCGGGAGTGGTTTTCCAGAGCGGTTGGGCACAGGGCAGGCGTTCCACTGAGCAGCCCGCGCCCTCTGCCCCGGAGCCCCTGCCCGACTCCCAGGCTCTAGGGGAGCCCTTGTCGCCCCCCTCGAACACCGCCCTGGAGCTGGGCTTGTCCTCCACTGTCCCTCCCAGCATGCCTGGGACGCAGGTCAGAGCCACTGGACCGAGTTGTGGTGCTGCTGGTGTGCAAGGGAGTGTGTGTGTGTGTGTGTGTGTGTGTGTGTGCGCGCGCATGCTGTGTGTGATGCGTGGACACGCGTGTGCCGGTGCGTGGCGTGTACATGACTGCAGCCATGGTGCAGGAGGTTGCAGGGCCTGGGGGCGCCTGTCCCCACCCCGGGTTCTCCTGAGAGCCCGATTCCCTCTGACCGGCAGCCGCAGGGCCATGGGGTGACTGGCCCCTGTGTCTGCGGTGCCCAGGGCTCCCATCGCCGTGATGGAGCAGTTGGCTGAGGCCGCCTCTCACGGCCCGTTTCTTCTTTCTCTTTGCAGGCGTCAGCAGGAAAGCCATGTGAGGGGCTGTGGGGTGCTGCCCCATCCGGGGGCTGTTCTACTTCCAGGAGACACTGGGCTGCTGAGGGACAGGCTGGGGCCAAGCGCTGAGGGGACACCCACCTTGCAGGTGGGGCAGCGCCCCGACAAGGGAGCTTGTATCTGTGCGGCCCCTGGTCAGGCACCCCAGGGCCCCCTCGCCCTCTCAGAAGTCCCCCCTGACCTCCCTCTCTGCGGCTGGCCCCCTCCCGGTCCAGCCCTGACTCTCCTGGTGCAGCTGGTGGCTCCCTGAGTTCCGTGAGCCTCTAGCAGTCTGCTCGCTCCTTGCCGCCCCGCCGCGCGGGGGCCACGGCTCACGGACGTCACCCTGCCTCCTCTCTCTCCACGGCTGTTCTGCGACATCAGCCTGAGTTTGGCCCTGGCAGGCGCTCGGCTGTGACAGTAAGTGTGTGGATGGCGATACCAGCTGGAGGAGGCGATCCCTGAGCACTGGACCCCGCGCACAGGGCGCTGCCCAAGAAGCCAGGGCCCCGTTACCACGTACTTCAGCACCTCACAGAAGGACAGTGGAAGCAGGGGCACCCCTGGGGCAGCTCACGCAGCACCTTTCCCAACTTAAACCCGGGGCCCGGGGACCATTGTGAGAGCCCAGAGCTGGCCCGGCAGCGTGAGGAGCTGCCTCGTCCGTGGGGCTGGACCACGCACCCTGCTCCAGTCCCCGTGTGGGTCCGACACTCCCCACGCCCTTGACTCAGCCTCGACCCTGGGCTCAGCTCTCACGCAAAGGGAGGCTCAGAGGAGTCTGCGTCTGGAGTCTAGACTCTCGTGGTTTTGTAGAAAGACCTTCCTCGAGGTCACTGTGGGGAGATCTGGCTGACAAGTCTCCTGGGGCAGTTTTTGTGGCCTGGGACCCTCCGTGCTCTGTTCTTAGCTCAGGAGGTCCGGCGTCCGTGGGGTTCTGTGCTGTGCCAGGTGTTCCTAGGGACAACGTGGTGCCCGCTGACCATGGCCGACGCTGCTCCTCCGTTTCCGCTCAGATGCACACGGAGATGAGCTCGATGGGGACCCGCAGCTGGGATGGCCACGCCTTTCTTTCAGTGGGCAGGGCAGAGCCCCCGCCAGCCGGCCTGGGACCCCTGGGCAGGAGCGCCTCAGGGCGGGGGCAGAGCTGCTCAGCACTCTGCGGACACCCGACGGAGAAATTACGCAGGATAGCGACAGCCTCAGAAGTCACCGAGCGACTCCCAACCAATTTTCTCAAAAGTTCACTTTGCTGCTGCTCGGATGGACGAAGTGTGGCATTAAAAGGTTCTGTCCGAGGGAAGGGTGGTCAGCGGCCCGGCCCACTGAGTTTTTAAAACAATTGTACCTTCTCGCTCCCAGAAGCTGATGCGTGGGTGTCAGGGCAGCGAGGAGGAGACGGTGTCGGGGTAACCCTGTCCCGTGGGGGCTGGCACCTCGCGGCACGTCCCAGGAGCCACAAGCGACCCAATTAACAAAGGTGATACAGCTGGGTGACGCAGGCACGCACTCAGAAGGAGGCCGCCGGGGAGCGCCGGGGAGGCCACCCGAGCAAGCCTGCTATTTTTAATTCTTTGGAGAACCAATTCAAACAGAAAATGTAATCAAACGTCTGTAACTAGAGCACCCGGAAGCCCTCCAGCCCTGCGCACGCACCTTCCTTTGCTCAGCGAATTACCAAGGAGCCGTTTCTCAGGTAAAGCATCCGACATGTTCACGGTTTGCAGCCATGAAGTTGTCAGTCATCACCTCCCTGAGCATGACCCCGTGCTCAGCTCTTGATCTTGATGATTTGCAGAGTGAGGCTGGGCTCCTGGGAGAGCCAGCCCACCGCCCCAGGGTCCTGCTGTCCTGGCCACCGGGCCCGGGCCTCGCCTGCAGGCACACAGCGCTCTCAGACTGGTTTCGGGGCACCGTCGGGGTCCCACATGGGGTGGTGGTCGTGGAGCTTCTGACGTAAGAAAGTCAGATCAGGGTCCTGGTGCTCAGGGGTTCACGTGCAGAGACCCCCGGCCGCGTATCAGACCGAGCCTTGGGTTCTGTAGAACCGTGTGCCGTGGCCATCTTCGGCTGGAAGCTGAGGGAAGAGCACGGGGCCCCCATGGCCCCTTCGAGCTCATCCTCCCACAAAGACTGTCCCCACTCGGGGCAACCCCGCAGGTCCGCACACTTGGTTCCTTGTGCACAATGAGCAGGAAAGGCTCCATGGAGAAGTGGTAAGACAGGAGGGTGTGTGCTTGTGCGTGTGGCTGCGTCGGCCCGAGAGGTGAGGGCTTATACCCGGGCGGGTTCTCTGGAGCCGAAAGCGCGTCTGCAGTGAGCTCTCTGAGCAGCGGAAAGGAAGCTGTTTCTGCGCTTGTCCAAAGCCTGGTCTCCCGGTGCGCGTGGCCAGGGAGCTCCATTCGCTCCTGTTCAAGCCACGGGGTCTTCAAAAAGAGGCTGCTGAGGTCGGCCTGTGGCTGAGACCAGACCATTGAGGAGCTCAGGCAAGCGCAGGGTCAGCCCCAAGGGTTAACTGGAAAAGAGTCTAAAAAAAACAAAAGCAAAACCCAAACCCAAAAATCTTCTTGGGCACTGCCAGGCAGAGTATGTTCCCAAAACTTCTCTACCCTCTTCCGGGGGTAGAGAAGGTTCTCTAGAGACAGGTTCTCCGCCCTGCTTCTCCGCCGTGCACTGAGCAGGGACACGGGAGCCCCTGGGAAGCCTTCCGGAACCTGCAGAAGTAGGATTCTTCATGCAAACGTGTGGCTGCTGCAGCCGCCGTGGGAAAGGGGCGCCCTGGCTCGTGGGGTGTCTGAGGGAGGCTCCCTCCAGGGCATTCCCGGACCCAAGTCCCAGGACAAGCAAGAGGGAAGCTAGGGTCTGGCAGAGCTCGGGGGCCCACAGTGGCCAGCCGGCAGCTGGTCAGGAGACAGGCATTTCCCAGCCTCCTCGTGGGACGCGCATTGGCCAGACCGCAGACAACCATGATTTAAGACGAGCACATATGGATAGAGCAGAAAAACCTCCACGGCACTCCCGGTTGGATTTTTTTTTTTTTTAAATGCTTATTTCTAAATGAACACAACCTACTGCAGAACTCTTTAATGTAATAAAAATATAGCTCAGGGTCAGGTGCGAAATTAATGACACAAATTCGAAGTGTTAATGCTCGGTGGGGGGCACCGACTTCAATGAAGAAACGATCTCTGTAGCCGGACGCGAGCGGGTAAAGACAGGAGCACCCGAGCAATTCCGACAGCAAGCTGTTCCTGAGGAAATTATGAAAACATGTATAAAATATTTATTTTTAATAAGATGAATGTCCTATTTCTTAAAACTGAAATAAGATTAGACTCTTAGCTTATTATCAAAGCAGAGCCATGATTGCAAGCGCAACCTCTTCATGTGGATGGAAATGCTAATTTTATTATCTTAATTGGTACAGCTCTGTTTCTCGTCTATTTTATTCTTTTTAAAGTTAAATAAGTAGCAATAAGAAAGCTTTGGGGTTTCATTTCTACAAAGTGAGACCTACGGTACCAGATACCCAAGTAGGACATTCAGTGGGTCCGGTAAGTCTGAGGTCAGAACAGTTTCTGCACCACAAGGACACCTCGCGGACTAGTGGGGCTTAGAGGAGGCCGCGCCATTCTCCGATGCATGTCTGTCATGCGCATCACTATCTGCTCGTCACTTTGCAGGTGACGCCCTCCAGGAAGATGAGACTGACCCTGCGCCACCCTGGAGGGGATCCTTTTAGAGAAGGGCGAGAACCAGCGTCATCACGTGCAAAGTCTCGTCCTCCTGTAGGGCTTGGGCACATGCAGGTGTGTGAACGGCGGGTCGGGCAGCAGAGCGAGGCAGCGCGTTCCCCCACCGCTGTCATGCATGCCGATGTGGAGGGCTCAGGGACTCAGCCTCTCGGCCCGGGTGGTGGAGCTGGGCTCTGGACCTGGCAGAAGTCCACCAGGCCGTGGTCCAAGATGCGTCAAAGGGCACACGGCCAAGGGCATTTACAGCAGAAGAGTCCGTCTCTGAGAGCCTGAACAGAACGCACTGGAGGCGGAGGGTCAAACGCATTCAGGACACGGGTGACATGAAGCCAGTAGAGGCCCATTTTAGAGGATATTTAAGGAAATTGCAAAAGTGACAACTATACACTGAGACGTAAAAAAGGTAATATGGAAGCAGTATATGTAACACAGCTCCGCTCATCGCAGACCCGCTTCTCTGTGTGTACAGGGCGCGTACGGGCCGCAGGGGCACGTGTGCTACGGAAGCATAAAGACACATGTGGACACTCATGCCCTCGTGCTCTGAAATGGCTGGTGGGAAAAGTAAATATAACAGTTCACCTGTGACCGATTGACTGATTTTTAAGAGAGGGAAGGCAGGAGGGCAGAGGGAGTGAGAGAGTCTTTTTTTTTTTTTTTTTTTTTAAATTAAGGATTTTTATCTATTTACTGGAGGGTTAGAGAGCTTGGGGTGGAGGGGCAGACCCCCCGCTGAGCAGGGAGCCGGACGCGGGACTTGATGCCATGACCCTGAGATCTCAACGTGAGCCAAAATCAAGAGTCGGACCCTTCCCTGGTTGAATCATGCGGGAGCCCGATCTGTGATTTAGTTTTATGTTTGTCTTTTTACCTTTTCCCAATGAAAATTTCTACAATAAATTCAGGTTTTTTCCATAATTTGAAAAGTCACAAATCTTAATACATATTAAGAAACGTTACACGAGGGGCACCTGGGTGGCTCAGTGGGTTAAGCCGCTTCCTTCAGCTCAGGTCATGATCTCAGGGTCCTGGGATCGAGTCCCACATCGGGCTCTCTGCTCAGCGGGGAGCCTGCTTCCTCCTCTCTCTCTCTGTCTGCTTGTGATCTCTCTCTGTCAAATAAATAAATAAAATCTTTAAAAAAAAAAAAAGAAATGTTACAGGACTACAGAATGAAGGGGTCACCACAGCCATCTAGACTCTGCCAGTATTTTCTTAAAAAAAAAAATGCACAAGTTTAACAGATAAAAATGCTATTTCTGGATTGTTTATTTTTTATTAACGTGGTTACTTGTAAACCTGTGTATGCTCTGCTCTGCTGACCGGCTCTCTCTGTGCTGTACACGAAATGCTGAGCATTTCGTCTTACTTAGTATTTTGTCTTACTAATCGATAAGAGAATTTTTTAATCATATCTGTTTCAATACTTTCTCATTCTGTCTGCCACTTGGCATTATTTTTTAAATGTGTGAGTGAATTAATTGTTTATATGGGCAAATGTATTAAGTATTTGCATTTTTCTTTTTAAAATCTCATGTATTTGGAAAGTCCTTCTTCAACAAAAGATCGGTGGCCCCATTTCTTTCTAGTGTGCGTGCGTTTGTATGTTTTTATGTTTAACTTTTAAACTATCTTGGGGGGCGCCTGGGTGGCTCACTGGGTTAAGCCTCTGCCTTCGGCTCAGGTCATGATCTCAGGGTCCTGGGATCGAGCCCCGCATCGGGCTCTCTGCTCCGCGGGGAGCCTGCTTCCTCCTCTCTCTCTGCCTGCCTCTCTGCCTGCTTGTGATGTGTCTGTCAAATATATAAATAGAATCTTAAAACAAACAAACAAACAAAAACTACTTTGTTATTATGATTACTAATGCCCCACTTATTTGTAAGAACTAATCATCACGTATTAAATGCTAATATCCATAGTCTAGGAGGTATGTGTGTTTTCCTCATTTGTATATTTTAACATCAAAGCCAAACTTTAATAGTAACTATAACCTTAAAACATGTTTTACAGTCTTCTAGATTACATGACCTTTCTTGATGAGAGAGCGAGCGCGACGGAGGGTGACGGAGGAGGTACGGAAAGGAGAAAAGGAGAGAAAAAGCTTTTTGTGTTTACGCTGTTACTTCACATACATTTTTGGAAACACTGTGTCACATTACTGCCCACTTACTTCCCGTGCTAATTTGTTACATTAAAACTACACAGTTTCTATTTCTTCCTCGACTCAATTTCTTCTGTGTGGTTCAATTTATAAAAATACTTTTCTTTACATGGGTCCCACTCATTTCTTCATAGATACACATGGATGTGTATTTGTTTGGCTTGATAAATTGATTTTCTTCTCCCCATCACATCTTCTAAGTGATCATTTCAGTTAGACATGAAAGCCGTCGATCTGGTGACATTATTAGCACATGACTCTACCCAGTGCTCTGCTGTCCCATGTAACGTGTTATTTTTGGTTGACTCTTTGGCAAAGGTCATAAGATTGGCCCCTTTCAGTCCCTTTGCCCGTTGTTTCTGATCTATAGTGTCTCATTAAGTCATAATGTGTTTCTTTACTTCAAAGTAGATGAGACGCCACAGAGAGGGCATCACCCGTATTATACAATTTAACCCTCAGACCCCCCCAAAAAGGAGCTTACAAAGGACAGTGCCCCCCAGTTGCAGGGCTGGTTGGTGGCCGAGGCAGAGGTCGGACTCCAGTGGACCTGAGGTGTGAGCACCTGCCGGTTCCCGGCGTGCAGGGGCAGTGGGGGAGGGCGGGGAGGCCTCTGCCCTTCCTTGGGTTTTAGGTGAGATTCTCCGCAGTTTTGCTGTTAATTGTGTTGATGCTGGGTTGAGGCAAATATTCGTCATTGGAAGAAATACACATTCTTTAGAGTTTTCTAATAAAAATACTCTATAGAGTTTTAAAATTAATGATATGAACCAATTGCACATTGCTAATTAATAATATTAGCATATTATGTAACGTATTATGTTGTATCCTGTACTACTACCGTTTCTATATGTAATAAATGAACATGTTCTTGAGCTTGCCATTTGCACATCGGTTATGAAACTATACAACTTCCTGACACTTAATCTGTTACAGTGATATCATGTATTAAGAGATTTACTGTTAATTAAGTCATCTTATTTTTCTGATAAATACATTTTGATCTGTTAGATTTGTTGAATTCAATTTATTAGCATTTTACCCAGTGGCATGCTGGCAAGATATCCAACTCTCTGAAAAATCATATGCATAGATACGCATACGTAAGTTTTTAAACACATTTTAATGATGTAAAAGATAAAGTAGAATAGCAACAAATAATAGTAAAGTGTGTAGTGCTCTGTATGGTGAGTGCCATCAACGACTTCTCAGGGTATTTTGTTGGATTTGCTCAATGCTTGACTGTGCAGCCAGTCCACGGCTGGAACGACCCTCAGTCCCAGCACGAGTGGGACGGACGCTGGTTGACCTTGTGCTGGAGCGTTGCTGTTGGGCCACGATGTGGGCACCGTCTCTGCTGAACGGGCGATGGTCTCCAGGAGCTGGAACACCGGGAGAGCCTTCCCTCCATGTGTCGTGCTACCCACGACAAAATGGCTAGGAAGCGGCACGGGCTTAGGTTTACTATGCATTTTTGACATCGGTAAGTCCAGACGGTCAACAAAACCGAACAGCTCGCCAACACCTCCCCAGTAGCAGCTGCCCCTGCCTGCGGGCTAGATATGCCCGGCGGCGGCCGGCGAGCTGCCCGCATGAGCTTGCGGGCACGAGCCCATCGGCCGGCCCTCCACCAGCGGGCGCGAGGGCTTAGCAATTACGTAAGCAACTTAGTTAGGCAGTGAGCAGGTCTTCCTATCTCCTCTTAAATATAATTTATCTAAGTCTCTACAGCTCACTTTCTAATAGTGGCCGTTTTCGCAACGGGCTTGCCCCAACGCTAACAGCGGAGCAGGGGTGTCCTGGCCGGCACGACGCACACACGACCCCGAGCTTTGCTCGCCTGTGTCTCCCTTGTTGGCTTTTCCTGCCCAGATTGTTGTTATTTTTGCCATTTGGACAATTGGCTTTCAATTGTCTTTCTTTCAACTGTCTTATAATTTATATGGCATTGTAATAAAATGCTTCTTAGAATTTTAAAGGTATTACTCAATAAATGCACCTTGTTGAAACAATGGCAGAAAACCTGATACTTTGAGTTACATCTGTCATTACTTGGTCACCTCTGAGTTCCTTCATCTTCTATTATCTTTGGTCACGTTTATTTACTAGAGGATTATACATCGTGCTGATGTTTTGGAACGACCCTGTCCTTACAATTGTGGTCTTCCTTCATGAGATCCTGGAGGCTCTCCAGCGGCCCCCAGCCCACCGCACCGGACTTGGGGTGGTGCTTCACTTAGATCAAGTACACATGGGGCTCGGCCATGGAGAAGTCACAGCGAGGCATCAGTATCTTAGGCTTCCATTTGTAAAACAGAGTATTTTACCTTATGTGGGTGGGCCGAACATGACCGAAGAAATCAGTGATGTTTATGAAAACCTAGGGAGGAAGCCCCAGGCCTTTTTGGGTGCAGTGAGGAACCGACTGGCCCCCCCATCCTGCATGGGTGGGCTCTCGCTGGGAGACTTCTCCAGAACCGTGGCCCTCGTATCTTCCAGAATCAGTGCCACTGAGCCTGGCACAGGGAACACAGGGCCCTCTATGAGTGGCCCAGAGCTGACGGTCTGGAAGGGAGGGCGCGTGGATCCAGGGGAGTGACTGGCTTGTGGCTGTTCTCACCAACTCACATGGACAGACCAGCGCCCACCAACACGTTCAGCCTCACTGAGCTCTTAGAAGCTGCTCAGAGCCGCACTCTTGGGGCAAACGGAAGTCGGATCTGAAATAATTATTGGAGTCATTCTAGATGGCCAGGTTTTATTCTGACAAACTGTACCCACATGACACATTTACAAGACTATTTTCAATAAGCATTTGCTGTAATTTACTGCACAGATGTATTGCACGTCAACAACAGCCTGCAGGAGGCGTGACGCAGCCAGTCCCAGGTCCCAGCAGGGCGGCTCCCACTGCAGGGCCAGAGCCCTCACCTGTCGCCGTGTCGCCAGCAGCGTGGAGGGGTCGCAGGGAGCCAGAAGGACTAACCCCCTTAGTCCACAGGGGTGTCCTTTAACTTGACCTGGAGTGGCTTCCTCATCTCTAAGGCTAATTGCCTTTCAGTACGGACAGGCTGTCCTGAAGCGCACAGAGGAGTGGGGAGGACCGTCCAGGCTCCCTTGGCCAGGAGACGGGCAGGGGCTGCCAGAGACAAGGCACTTACGGGGATTAGCATCTCCCAGGGGGCCTCTGAAAGCCTGTGCGGGGAGCAGCTGGGGCCCCTCCCTCCGGAATTTATTGAACAAAGTGACCCCTTTCTTCCCTAAAATACCTGCAAGAAGCTGTGAGGTTCAAAGGTCCGTGCTCCTCCCTGCTTGGTGTTCACAGTAACCAACCCGACTCCTGGCCCCGCAGACCGGCCTTGGCCGTGGAGACGCTGGGTGTCGGCAGAAAGCTCTTGGTCTTACGCAATAGGGCCTTCCAGCAAGCGAAGTCGAGCAATTTCTCTCCGACCTCCTGTGGCCCAGTGTCCCCAGTGGGATGTGCTCCATCTCCCAAGATGCAGGCAGCAGCTGTGGGGCGACCCAGCCTTGTAAGGCGGGAGGGGGCTGCCTTCCAGGAGCGGCCCTGGGCCAGGCCGGAGAGGCCGGGTCCTCCGGGGCCCCCAGCCCCAGAAGGGGGAGTTGATTCTCACGCCTGGGCGCTGGTGTGGGGACTATGGTTCTCGACGGTGCTTTTGGGAGTCAGGTGGTCGGTGGTCCCCGGCCCAGCAGCGGTCTCCGGGGGCCCGAGCCCGCCCTCTGCCTTTCCCGCGCCCTCCCCCCGCCCCACCTCGAAAGCCCCTTCTTCATCTCTCTTCTTCCTCTGCTTGCTTTCTGGGCGTCTTAAAAATAATGTTTGCACATCTTTCTCTTTAGCCAAGGAAGCCCGAGGACAGCCCTCGTGGGCGCTTCTGTGGGACTCTCCGCTCAGAGAAGGGCCAGACGCCCTCGCCGGCCGGGCCTGGCTGCCAATCTATAATGTTCCCAGCCATGATTAATCTGATAAATAATAAATATATCAATCTAGTCTTTTAGACAAGGACAAATTCTTACCAGCAGGGAGGCAGGAAGCCTCCCTTACTGCTGCCTGTAGTGCTGGGATTAATTATTTAATGCTTAATTCTTCGGGAAATGAGAAAGTTTTGATTAATGCTGTCCAGTGTCGCTCCTTGCTTGTTTGATACGTGTCAGATAATTTTTCCTTGGCAGTCACTCTGAAGAAGCCAGAGGCTACTGTCACGGAGATCAGACACCAAATTTCTAGAGATTAATTGAAGAGAAAATGCAGAGGAGAGGCGCACAGGGCCGGCCTGAGGTAACCCTCCTTGGGCTCCTTGGGCTCCGGCCGGGCCGCCCGCCTCGCCGCGTCCTGACCTACGACGCTGGTCCTAACCTCGTGAAAAGCCACATTTGGTTTCCAATGGATTTTCCTTCTCGGCTCCGTCCTGAGTTTGAGTACGCGTGCGGCTGTGCCAGGGCCAGCAGGCAGGGGCGGGCGGCGAGGGTGTGCGTGTGTCTGTGATTCCGGGCTGGCTCCGGCCGGGCCGGCCGACGGCTCACACCCAGGTCGGGAGCCCGCGCCTCTCCATCTCGATTTCCTGCCAGGGATCACTTCACGGTCTTCCTGTGTCTTCTCTGCAACGTCCCATGTCCCAGAGTTCCGAATCCAAGGCCAAGACGGGATCCCTGACCTCACGCTGTCATACCCGCCCGACCACAGCTCCGAGCACTCCCGTGGGAAGCGGCCGCCTCACGCTCCTTGCCCACCTTGCTGGGAGGTCAGAAGATGCTGGGCCCATGGTGGGGGGAGGCCCGGCGAGGCCCAGGGCTCGTGGCCGGACGCCCCTGCTCCACTCCTGGGCGGCCCCTGCCTGCTCCGCTCACGGGCCGTTTCCCTCATTTGCGTTTGTTGAGCGACGACAGACACAGGACGTGCCCCTCATTTCCGGGGACGTCGGACTCGCGCAGCGCCCACGTGCCTTGTGGAAGGTCCTGACCGTAGTCCAGGCCCCCGTCGCGTGTGGGGCTGGAACGGTCTTCCTGGCCGCACCCCATGGTTTCTTCCCTGTGACTTCGGGCCCCCGAGGGTCCCTGCATTCGTGTTTGTCGTCTGCTCTGTGTTTTCACGTTTCCTTGTGTGCACAATCAGGGTACTTGTCTCTCTCTGACTTCGTTTTTTCGGCTCCAGGCCCCTCTGTGCTGTTGGGAGCACTGTTGAGATCTCTTCTTCTCGGCTCAGTAACTGGTTCCTTGGACCCCCCACCCCCCAACTGGGGGTTCTGAGCCCGCTCCAGCTCGAAGCCCTTCACAGGGGTCCCGGGAGCCTCCACAGCCCCCTGCATCCCCCTGGGCCCGTGGCCGCCGCTTCCTGGGGACTCGTGGCCGAGGGAGAGCCACCAGCACCTGCTGAGCAGGGGCAGCGGTCAGGGAGGCAGAGACCGCCTCGCCCGCGGGATCCCTGCCTGGGCCGGCCACAACGCTCGCTGTCATTCTCGAAAAGGGGGCAGTGGCCTGTGGTGAGCTCAGGCAAACTGGGCTCAGCCCTGAGCACATGGTGGGAAGTGAGAGCTCGCGCCGTGAATGGGCCGGTGTCGAACCCAGGTTTGCAGCGTGAGCTCAGACCCGGACATCCGGCGGCGGGGAGCAGGGGTCGGCGGAAGGCAGACGGACAAGAGGCGTCCAAGTCCGTGCTGCTGAATGTGAGGGAACCTGACACCACAAGCAGTTTAGGGAGTCGCCCGGGAGGTACAGAAAACACACAAGAAGGGGGCATTCCACATGTTTTGCATGAGGTGGACGTCGAGCACCAGGAGTTAAGAAGTTGACGGGTCTTTGAGACATCCCCAGCCCCTCGTGGGCCCCGCACGAGCATCTGATGCTGTGGACAAAGGGGCAGGAGGCTGAGGGGGGACCCGAGCCCCACACTCTGCCACTGCCATGGACCCCGCACCCCCTGCTTACAAGCACCTGCCTTCCACGGTCATCTTTGTGCTGCGTGTTGGGTAAAACTTATCATTTCACAGATGAGGGACTTTGACTCAGGAAGGTCTAGTGAATTTCCCAAGTTTGGGCAGTGGGCACGGGTGAGCTGGACCCACGGCGATTCTCTGACTCGAACGCTTGGCTACCAACACTTGTAACTTAACAGGCAAATGTGGTGGCCCTGTGGCCCCCTCCCCAGAGGCTCAGACCCCATGGCCTCTTCCACGGTGTACACAGAACATGCCAGGGACACGGGGCCCCAAGGTGTGTGCATGAGGTGCCCGTACCCTGTTGCCTGACGCTACACTCCCGTGGGGGCAGAGGACACGGGGGACCATCTCTGCCCCGTGTTCAAGGGCCTGGCCACACCCACTGCTTCTCCAGGAGTCCCGATGGCTTGAGTACGGGTGGTGAACAGTGGGGGCTGCACAGATCCTGGCAGGGCTCTGGGCTGCGCACATGGTCCTTTCCCCCAGGGTGTGGAGAGCGCGGCACGTCACCCCTCGTAAGGCGGACCGGCAGCTCAGGTGTGGAGGAACGGGCTCCCCGCGCCCCTCGTGTGGCCCGAGTGCTAGTCACCGGGCCTCCCTGAGGTGGGTCCCACCTGCCCTCCTCCGCTGGGCGTGGGCGTGAGTGTGCGGGAGAGCTTTCCGAGACGGGTCGGGGGCCGCTGCCGGCGCAGGCTCTCCTGTACTTCAACACAGAGTTAGTGCGGGCGTCTTCATTTTCGTTTCCCCGCAGTGGGAGCGTCTGTGTGTGCGAGCAGCGTCCGCACCCCTCCCATCTGAGCACCGCCGGGGCCGCGACCCCACCACGGGACAAGCCCGGGCCCGTGGTGGGTGCTCTGTCCAGCCCGGAAGCCCTTTCAAAGGGGAATTTGTTTAGAAAATTTGTATTTTCTGCTGCTTTCTTCTTGAACCTATTTGCATTTTAAATAATTAAAACATTAAAACTGAAAAATTTATAAATGAGAGCTGCTAAGAGGAATCCTGCCCGGCAGACAATAGAAAGGAAATCATTTCCCTGCTCAGTTTGCCTTAATGCTCTGCCGCTCTCCCCCGGCGCCTCTCCTCTGCGGCCCAGGGTGCACACGGGCAGGAGCACAGGGAACACAGCGCGGAGGCCGGACAGGGTCCGCCAGCAAAGCCCGCACGCAGCAGGGACAGACGTGGCAGCGGGAGCGCACGGGCTCCGCGTCGGTGCGCTCCTCCTGCACCTGCTTCTCCCGCGGCCGCCGCACCGCCCTCTTCAGGCCGCTGTTCGGGCAGGACTTGGATCTCATCCTGTCACTCCCCCAAACAGAGTCCGTCAGGCCACAGCCACGCGAGTCCCCCTTCGCCCCGTGTACTTCCTCCTTGAAAGTTCCCTCGGAGGAAGGGCCCGGTGGCGGCCGGCGGAGTGACAGGCGTTTGGTCCGGCGCGGCTTTGCCTGGTTGTAACAAGCTCGGGACATCAGGAGCCACAGAAGCCGGGCTGGCCGCGTCATCAATCACAGCGCTGACAGCCGCCTTCAGTTTGTTTGCTCCACTCTGCATAATAAGTGATTGGATCAGGTTTAATTAGATATTGGGTAATCAATCATTGCCAACGAGGCAACTCAGCTTGGGATCTAGATGCTGCGAGGGGAAGGGAAAAGACAAAAGCCGGCAAATCTCATCTCGTGCGCACAGATCCGGCCGCGCCAGAGCCTCGCGGTGGCGAGCGACGGAGGAGGAGAGGTGCGCAGAGAATAATCCACATCTGGGCCGCCGTTCCCAGACGGCGCGCGGGTGACATTTTCCTTTCGCTGCATAATTACTTTTCAATATAATATAATATGCAGACCTGAGGGAGGAAGGAGACGCAATTAGATTATGCACTGGCCCTTCCTCCTGCCACCGTCCCCAGAAGTGACCAGATGCTGTGTTCAGTGCAGCCCCGCTGAGGGGTGGGGTCTGCCACCAGGTAGGGGACGGGGCCGGCTGGAGCCACTGCTCGCCGTGGAAGCCTCCGGGCCCCCAGCCCTAGTCTGTCATCGACTCCAAGCTCTCAGATGATTGCTTCCCGCTCTGCTGTCAGAAGCCGGTGCCCCCGCAGCTCCCTAGGTCCGTGGAGATCACTGACCTGAACTGTGGGTGACTTATTTATTTACTTGGAAAACTACATTGAACCTCACGGGTGGAAATCACAGGGAGCATCATTGCATTCATTATTTGGATGTCAAAGGTTATGTCAATTCTCGCATGAATCTAATTAGACACAAAGCCACTGGGTCTATTATGAAAGTGTTCCCTGAGGGTCAGCAGGCAGACCCTGGGGTCCCTGCTGAGCCCTGTGCTTCACCTCCAGGAACTTCTTTGTGTCGTGCAGTGGAAACATCCATCCTGATTCTGATTCTGATTCTGAGTCGTTCTACGCAAGAGGGAGGGGGCTTCCCGTTCCCCGAAGAACAGACCCCCCGGGTTCCCCTGAGGGTCAAGGTCGGGGAGGCATTTCCCCCTTCTTCCTGTCCTCTCCACGTTGTGGGCAGGATTCTCCACCCATTAGAAGGCACCATACAGTCACCTGGGGAAAGGAACAGGTCTGGGAATGTGGTTGGTAGATCAGCAATTCTGCTCTTTGCTGCAAATTCCTACGTTGGGTGAGTAGATGGATAGACAACGGTTGGTGGGTGGTGGGTGGGTGGTGGGTGGACGGTGGGTGGGTGGTGGGTGGCTCACTGAAGGATTCTGAGTAGATGAAGAGAGGGTTGAAGGGCCGGGCTGGTGGGACAGTGAGTGCACAGTGGCTGGGTGGGCACACAGAAGGGCTGACTGGGGGTTGGTAGGTGGCTGAGCGCAGGGAAGATAGGTGCGTGAGTGGATCTAGCGGGCGGGCGGGTGGACGGGTGGCCCTGCTTGTCTGGTGGGTCTCGAGTCCATTGCCTTGCACACGCCATCATTAACCCTGGACCGACGCGTCAGCTGTGACGGAGCCTGGACTGGTGGGAATGCCAGCGAGGGTGCGGGCACGACTTCGTCATGTCCAGGAGTTTTGTTCCTCACTTAGAGGAAAGGGAGAAACAGGTCCCCTCAGATTGTGTAACCCATAAAAGGTAATCTTAGAATAACATCTGTTTTTGAGTCAGAGTCCAACCATTGTATGGAAAAGAGAAGATGAGTACGTTTGTGGGGCAGGAGAACATAAAGTGACCAGCAGGAAAGGACACCAACCGCATACACTAGAGAATCTGAAGCTTCAGGAGCCAAGAGCTCCCCGTGGGCAGGTGAGCCCGTCACTGGGCTCCGGGTCAGGGGTGCGCGCCCTCCTCCACGCCTTTCCACCTCGCGCTCCCTGGCAGCAACCGTGGTGCCTCTGTTCCCGTCTCCTCCTCTAGGACCAGGGACAGGTCCCAGGCCCTTGAAGTGCGTCCTGTTCATCCCTCCAGGACGCGTCCTGGGCTCTTCTCTCTGAGCCGCACGTCTTACTTGGTAGGGAAAAGACCCAAATTACAGTATGTGGGACAACGCCTTGTGTGTCGTGGGGGGGGGGGTGGACGCCTTCCCACTATGTGCAGAGCAGGGGCTCACGTGTGGCATATGTGGGAGTGTGCATGGGGTGGGCATGGGGTGGGCATGGGTGTGGGGTGCTCTGGCTGTGCCTGGCCTGGCCCTGCTCCCTGAGGGGTCATGGGCTGAGAGGACTTGAGGGCCAGGAGGGCCCTGGTGGGGCTCGTCTTCTAAACCAGAGATGTGGGCTCTGGGCTGGCTGACAGTTAAGGGCAGAGCTGGCTAGGACAGAGGTCTGCAGAGTGGTGGCTGCCCTCCATGGATGCCATGGGGACAGGCCTGTTGGATGGGGCAGACGGCAGGCTGCTGGGTGAGAACATCTGTCCCTGCGTGGAGGGTGTGTTCTCTGCAAACCCGGGCCCGTGGCCTGGCCAGTCTCTCCTGGACACCCTGAGTGTTAGAGTGAAGGGAACAGCCCCGAGGACGGTGTCGGCCACGCGTCCCCAGCCCCCGATTTACTTGTCTTTTGCGTTCCTTCTTGGCCATGTGGGTGAAGGACTTCTCCTCCGTCTTCAAAGCTCTCTTTGAATCCTGGAGTCGCTGCGCAGCCCCTCTGTCTGGTGTCAAGGGCACAGCTCCTGTGGTGACCGCAGAGGAAGACGGGGCCGAGGTAGCCTCCCAGCGTCATGGAGAGCCACGCAAGCCCCGTGTGCGTGCCCGGCTGGCACACTCCCTGACACACTCAGCCTTTGCTTCTTCTGTTCTGCTTTTGCATCTAACTTGAAGAGACGGTGGAGGCAGAGTGTGTCGGGGGGAAGGACTGGTGTCGCTTCTCCCACCTTGACTCTGGGGAGCGAGGAAGCACCTCTTTTATTCTAGGACAGGACACTGGGTGATGAGATAATTGAGGCAAAGAGCCCCAAGCGTGGGTTACGTCACAGATGACACAGAGGTTGAGAAGGTCACAGCTTAGGACAAAAGGCCAAGACAGAATAGAGCTGCTCCTTAGGGCCCCAAGCCTGTGCCCCCCCCCCACCACCACGGGCTTCAGACTGTGTAGGAGACCCCTGGGCAGTAACCTTCCCTTCTGTCCACCACACTGTCCACCAGGGGTGGGCCTGGGACAGGGGCAGAGCCGAGGGCTGGAGGGACAGCAAGCAGCACGCTCCTGCCCCAGGACATTGGCCAAGGCAGACTCTGAAGATCTGAGGACCCCGGGGAGGAGGGCAGGTGGGGGTGTCCGGGAGGCACAGCCCGTGTATCAGCCGTCAGGGCGCGGGGCCTGTCTCCCAGGAGCAGTGCCCTGAGACCAGGATGGAGCTCAATGCACGGGTCTCGCACTGAGGGAGAGCAGCAAGAGCAGGGCCACCTGCCTGGGGACAGAAACAGGGGCTTGGGCTCCTGACTCGGGCCAGTGGACACAGAGCCACGGTGGGGCTGGCCTGGGGCTCCAAGAGGCCACGGGGCCCCCGCGGCTGAGAGGGCAGGTGTCCGGACCTGGTGAGCCCGGCCCCGGAGCCCGGCTGTGGAGACGGAATGACCAACCCCGAGGGGCAGAGCACGCCCTCTGCAGATGTCTTGGTGAAGAGGGCTGGGGGCTCTCTCTGCTGTGACCTGGCCCCAGGCACTGGCTGCCGCCCCGCGGGGAAGCCGAGCCCTCAGGCCCTGCAGGGGAGGGCAGGGGCCGGAGGGCGAGCAGGGCCGCGGGGCCGCAGATCCAGGGCATGGGGCTTCCCAGGCCGAGGGCGGCATCTGCAGCTCTGGGAGCGGGGGTGGCCGTGGCGGCGGGTCCTGGGTCCCCTTCGGAGCAGCCGTGGCTGTGAGGAGACCCACGGGGCTGCACCTTCACCCGCCTGCGGGCTTCACTTTCCACCGATTCCTTGGTTGAGGGTGAAAAATGGAGACCCTGATTCGGACTTGGGGAACGCTCCGCTTGTGTGGTGGCTCCTTCTGCTCCACGCTGCCCCCTCCCCCCAGGACGCTGGCCGGTGTGTGAGCATCGCACGCACCTGGGCTGAGGGAGGGTGAGAGGTCCGTGGGGGCCGCCCGGGGGGAGGCCGAGGCCCTGGGAGCCCCACGCGCTGCTGCTCCGTCATCCACTTCAGCCCAAGCGCAGGGTGGCCGTGGGGTCACCTGTGGGCACCCCGGCCTGCGGCTTCTCAGTGGGGCTCTAAAAGCTTAACTGGAAAGCCTCTACGAAGATGCCTCTCCTGGGCTTTTTGTGGGTTGGGGCAGGTGCCCACATGTCTGGGTCAGCTGGGAGTTGGGGCCGCGGAGGACGGGTGACGTCGGAGGCCCCTGAGGTCGCTGGCGTACGAGTGAGGAATGTGATGTGGTGGTCGGATGGGCCTGCGGCCACGGCCCTCAAACGTGCATGTGCGCGCTGGGATTTCCCTTCTAGACGGCAGAACTTCCATCTCCCCTGACGACAGGTGGAGAGGAGGCAGGCCTGAGGGCTGGCTGTGCCCGGAAGATGCGGGTGGGTGGGCAGGACCCCCTCTGCCCCGGACACCCACCTGGTGTCCAGAGACACCCACAAGCTCAGGACGCCGGCAGCCAGTGTTTGTTCGGGATAAGATCTCGGCGGTGACAGCTTCCTGTTCCTGCTTTCCAGGGACAGTCGTCAGAAATGAAGGGCGGCGCCAAGAGGCCCAGAAGGTCCACGTTCTCTCCAGACTCAAGAGAGAGACAAGTTCCCATGTGTCACAAGAATATCCAGACCCACGGCGCAGCGTCCCACCAGAGTTCAGGACCCTTCCCCATGTGGCCCCGTGGCCTCGGGGGACATGTGCGGGCTGGGGGGTGGGGGGTGACATCCAGGAAGAGCCTCTCTCTGCTCACGGAGGGGAAGGGTCTCCAGCCTCGAAGCCGTCTGCCGGGCCTTGGACAGACACTGCAGCCTCGTACGTGATCAGGACTTCAGCCGAGCCTCGTGGATCCCTTCCTGTCCCAGGGTTTGCTGGGAGAGCCGGGGTGGGCTGAGCACCCCCCAGCCCCTCCCACGGGACGCCCGCTGTCGGGACGAGGCGCGTGCACCAGGCAGGGCCCTCAGGTAGAACCGTCCCAGCAGCTGCCTGCTCCGAGGGCCCAGCCCTCCACCCGCCGGCCTCGGGAATGTCCCGGGTCAGGGGTGCTGGCTGCTGAGGTACAGAAGCAGCAGCTGCAATGGGCTTGCAGGGGGCTGGGAGTGACTTCCTGTGGCCACGGAGCTGCTGCGGCAAGTCCTGCTCCGGATGGAGGAGGGGGTGGGAGGGAAGGACGGGGGGGGGCGGGGGGTTCTCCAAGGCTGCGCCCGGGCGGTTTGGGGAGCCAGTCTTGCTGTTTGGAGAAAGTGACCGAGGGATCAGTGAAATACACAAGGTGATGGGGCAGGTGTGACGCCGGGTGACGTGCGGAGAGCGGGCTCTGGAGGCTGCTCTCGGCCCTGGGGCTCCAGGCGCCTCCTGCCCTGCCCGATGGACTCCAGGGTCACCAGCCCCCGTCACTCAGGCAAGGTCGGAAGCCCACCTGCCCCGTGGTGGACGGCCGGCTCCACGCCGGTGCGAGTGAGCTCTGCGGCCCAGCGGGGCCCCCAGACCAGACTGCGGGGCTCCTGCCGCTGCCTGTCCCTGCGGCTCGCTGGGAGGAGCAGGCATGGTGCCCAAAACACGCCTGCTGTCTCCTGACCTGCGCCGCGTGGCCCCCGGGACCCCACCCGGGCAGAGGTCCCCGTGTCCCCCCACTGCCCGTGTCTCCTGCTGCTCCCCGTCCTCACGCCCTGGCTGGGGAAAGCCTGGGCTCAGGGCTTCCTTGCACAGAAGGGAGGCCTCCGGCACGCATCGTGGGAGTTTTAAATCACTCGTTTATTCTGTTTGAAACAACACCCCCCAAGAGTTAGTCCAGAGGTCGGGGAGGTGGGGAAGGCAGTAGGTTTAGGAAACTTTGCATGTAATTTCCAGGAGGCGGGAGGGCCCCGGACGGCCGCGGCGGATCGGGGGTCGTGGAGGCTCTCACTCCCGCACACTCTCCGGCCCCAGCGAGTCTCAAGTCCAAGTCCTGTCATCTGTGTCCTCCTCTGCACCAAGTTTAAATGTGACTTGAACGACTGGTTTGTGCCTTGTTGACAGCTTTCTTGAGAAGACTTGTCAGCGAGGAAGCATTTCTGCAGGTTTCTGTCTGGCCTCCCCTTTGGGTTCTGGTTTTGTTGGGCGGAGGGCAGCGCCCACCATTTCCGGGGCTCCGCGGAGACGCCTCCTCCCGCACCAGAGGGGCGAGCTTGCCTCTCCCTGCAGCCAGAGCCCGTGCGCGGCCCCCGCCTGGTTCTGCAGGTCTTCCTTGTGCCCCTCTGAGTTGCGTGGGGGCACGTGTGGCAGGGGCCTGTGGCATGCTGCCCGACTGGGGACCCAGGCCCCGGAAGCCCACTGCCCTCTGCCTACATCCTGTGAAAGGACAGCCCCGACCTAGTTGGCAGCCATGGAGGAGGGGCAGCTTCATGGGCCGTTCCTCTAAGCACTGGGTCTGATTTGCTGCAGAGGAACTGTCCTGATGCTTGTTTCCAATGGCCGGGCTCCTGCCACGGAACTGGAGTCAGCCAGGGACCGGCGGGGACGTGCCCCAGAAACGTGCACCCCAGGCCAGGTCGGGGGCTCAGGCAGAGGGCGAGGGGCTACCAGGGTGGCCCGGGACCAGGCAGGCGCAGGCTCTCAGTGCCGTGGCTTTGAGGGTTCCTGCTGACATGGCGCAGAGACTGGGGGCCACTGAGGTTTGGTGGCCTCACCATGGGTCAGGGTGCACCTCACACACAGGAGGCTCGACTTTTTAAGGCTGATCATCCCACAGTTTGGTTAACCACGTCCCTTTGCACTCTCAGAGCTGTGGACTCCACACATACCCGTCCACGGGCGGGACCCCCCCCCCGCCGACCGTCAGCAGTGGTCACTCTGGGGCAGGCGGGCCCACGCGTCCCCCAGGACAGCCCGGCACCTGACGCCACGTCTGTCTCCATCCGACCCGCTGGCCCCCGGGTGCCAGAAACGTGCAGAGAAAGGCACCCCGGCTTCGGCTTCGGTGGGCACCGAGGAGAACGAGACAGACACGGGCCCCGCGTGTGCGGTGCGAGTCGGCACGCGCAGACACGCACACGTTCGGAGCTGTCGGAGAAGACGAGCACGTTCCTGCTTCCTGTTCCCGGGCAGAGGCGCTTCTGTCCTCCCCTGCGCCTGCGGCTTCGCGAGGTGGGACGGGCGACAGGACACGTCCCGCCGCTGGCCTGTCCCCACCGCCGCCCGCACTCCCGCTCAGAGCTTGGTGTGCTCTGCTGCCTTCTGCCGTGGGGCCCGCCGTCAGCCGGGGAGGGGGACCAGGACGGCCGGGGGGGGGGGGACCATCTCACAGACGATGAGGGGCCGAGCCGGGCTGCCGGGCTTTGTGGGCAGACGTCCGCTGGAAGCCGCCGCCGCCGGGGGTCCCCTGCGTGGGTTTCCGGACCTTCCTGCCTCCTCGTCTACTTCCTGCCCCCCCCCCCCCCCCCTCCTCTCCCCTTCCCTCCCCTGCGTCTCCTCCCCTCCACCCCTTCCCCTCCCCAGCCCTCCCCTGCTCTCCCCTGCCCTCCCCTGCGTGTCCCTCCCCTGCCCTCCGGCTTCTCCTCCTGCCCCAGGCTCTCCTTATCGCCTGGCCATGGCAGGGCCCCTAGGATGAGATTCTGGAACTTCCCCCGTTTGGGGAGAAAGTCCTCTGTGAGCAGGGAGCCCGATTCCTCGTACCTGTCTCCTACCTGTCTGCCCGGCGCACCGGCTCCCTTCAGCCCCGCCCCCGCCCGTCTTGCTGTCTTCCTTCCCTTTCATGGGATCAGAGTCCCTCGTGAGATGACTCTGAGGCCAGCAATCTTCCCAGAGCCGGGGGCATTTTCATTCCGGTTGAAAAATAAGTAAATATCACAATTGTAACCAAGTTGTGTCTGTGTGTGGGCTTTGTCCTTACGTGTAAGCCTTCTGCGATGGACAGCGGCCGCAGACGCCCACAGGCAGAGTAACTGGCGCCCAAAGCAGGGTCCCCCCCGGCACGCTTCTCTTCTCCCGATGGAAACTCTCCCGATGCTCGAAGAAACGCCGGTGAGTCTCACAAGGGGGCACATCAGGTTCCTTCTTCTGGGAAGCTCCGTAGCAGACCGAAATCACAGCACAGTACACCTAAGCCAGAATTAACAGCTCCTTCCTCCCCCAAATCGGGACGTGACCCCAGGGCCCCAGCGGCCTGTCTCAGTCATGGCCAGGAGGCAGCAGGAAGCTTTGCTGAAGCCCCTCTGAGCTCCCCAACGAACACTGAGTTGTCGTGGGACACCTGCGGGGTCCGTCGATGGAACGTCTGCCTTCGGCTCAGGTCGCGCTCTCAGGGTCCTGGGACTGAGCTCAGTGGGGAGCCCGCTTCCCCCTCTGCCTCTTTCCCCCACTCCACTCATGCTCTCTTTCTCTTAAAGAAATAAATAAAACCTTTAAAAAATATTAAAAATGGAGTGAGTGGTCCCTGTGCTGCTCATTTTAATTTAAGAAGTGTGGGTGAGGTTCCTTCTCCACCTTCAAACCCCATTCCAAGAAGGCGCCGCCATGATTATATGTTAAATATGACTCAAGTCTGCGGGGAACTGTGACTCAATAAGCGTGAAAAAATTAATGAAAAGCTTAATTATTATAATAATACCATTAAAATCTAATAAAGAAAGAAAAAAGGTTGATTTCATTTTATTTTAGCTCAGGCATCTAATATCTTTTTCTCTCCCCTTAGCAGAACCATAATTAATTTAGACGGGTTTTTCAGAAAAGCTGAATTTTAGGCTACCGTACTTAAAAACACCTAGAAACAGGCTGAGGAGCAGGAAACACAGCGCGTGGAGGGACAGGGCGGTCACAGAGCTGGCCCACAGAATCCATCGGGACGGCGGCGGTTCTCAGCAGGTCTGGGCTTTCTGCTGCTTTTAATTATGCATGAACCTTCCAGCTGCTCTGGCTCTTCCTTGGCCTCCAGAGCCACGTGGCACAAAGGTATTGAAGGCTCAGGGCTCAGGGCATTAATTCAATTAACAATGACGCAGACCCCTCGGACCACATGCGGCCACACACGGAACACGCGGGGAGCGTGTGGCCTAAGCTCCGAGGCCGAAATTCCCAGCTTAATTTTATAACATCAGGAATACATGTCTATGCGTGCGAATGTTCTTGGTGAGCACTGAGCAGGAGCCTCTCCCGTGGCCGGCGTGGTCAGCGGGCATGTGGCTGGAGGCTGGAGGGCCAGTCTTGGCCCCTGGGACGGACTTTGTTGGAAATGGGTTTCTTTTTGCAGTAATTCTCTTCGGCCACACATGCATTCTGCAGACCATGTCAGCCACCTCCTGCGTTCGCTCGTCCTGGAGCATGCAGCGGGCCCTTCTGGGTTATTGTCCCACAAACATTTACTGAACCCAAACTACACGGCAAACCACATCACCCACCGAGGAGCCAAATTTAAATGATTAGTTTAAAGTCACTTGACTTAGCAATTTAGACGACCATGGAACGCTTGCTGCTCTCTTACTTGGGGCCTCCCCGTGGGTTTATCCAGGTTTGACAGGAGCAGTGGCCCATTGCAAGGCGCTGTCGTTCTGGGTCTTCATTCTCAGTGAAACCTCCTCCACGGCCAGTTTTGAGTTCGAGCAGTGCGCCCGGGGTGCCGTCGGGCCCCCAGGAGCTCTGTGAGCCTCTGCAGGCCCCCCGACCCCTCCCACACCCCACCCCACCCCTGCAGCACCCCTGGAGTTCCCATGGCTCCCCCCTCTCCATGCTGGTTGTGCCCTTCATGGGAACAGCCAGGGCTCCTCCAATTTCAGGGCTTTTAGCCCAAAGAAACAAGGGTCGGCCACCTGGGTGACAGGGTCCATCCAGGAGCTCTTTATGAACAGGGCCCTTAATACTACAGAGCAACCTCCGTGTGACCCGCAGCCAACACGGTCACAGTGTTCCTGTTCAGGAAAATTCCCTACTGGGTCTCGGTCCTGGGGATCCCTGAGAGAACCGTGCGGAGCAGTCAGGAGGGCCCGTTGGGAGGACCCAGGGCTGGCGGATCCCGGGGTCCCGGCCAGGACGGTGGCCCGAGGCCAGCCGCGGTGCTTGCTAAAAGGACTTGGATGGGGCTGAGGGGCACCTGGGGGGTCGCAGCATTTATAACGGACTTGCCCAGAAGGAGGCACGAACAGCGCGAGCACGTCTGCCTGTTTTCAAGGCCTGAGCCCCCGCGGTGGTCGTCGCGGTGGGCCGCCGGCGGTTCACCACCCCGTCTCAGCGTCTACGTCAGCCGTGGCTTAACAGAAGCCCATTTGTGGGTGTTGGCGTGCACATCTGTGTGCGGTAAGCGTGTGCACGCACGCGTGCCCTCGCTGATCACTAACGCCGGCTCTAGCACAACGCCACAGTTACTTGTGGGAAAAGCCGTGGGAGCACCAAGGCAGGTGCATTTGGGCAGAGGATGCCGACACCCGGGTTTGGGAAGCTCTCGGAGGGCACTTTGCCAGGCCCCGTCCCCTGTATTTCCGAAGTCGTGTGTGTCTTCAGGGCGGCGCCGGCCACGTGCTAGGGACTCACTTACACACGCGTCATCGGCGTGCTTTGTAAGAACTCTCTCGGGTTCAGAGAGCATCTCGGCGTGTTTCTACATGTTCAGCTTTTGAGAAAGGGGGTCGTCATGGGCAAGACAATGAGATACAAGACTCAGAAGTTCACAGGTGCTGTGGGACGGCAGAGCGTCCCCGTTCCGGAAGGAGCCTGACGGAGGGGACTGCGTCCCAAGGCAGACGCTGCAGACACAGACCCTTCTCTGCCCACCGCGCAGCCTGCGGGGAGACGGCTCTGTGAGGCAGCTTCAAGAGAGACACTCACACTGTTGGAGAGAGAAACCCAAAATGCGTGTCACATTTCTGTCTCTTTTGGAACAGGCATCGAATAGAATCCCAGAACGGTCAGTGTTTTAAACGGTCCCCCTAGCGTTTGCACTGAGGTGGCCGGAGGGACGAGGACCTCGCTTACTCCGCAGCCCCGGTGTGGCACCTGCTTGTCCTCGGGGCTTGGCCCAGGCGAGGACTCCGCTTGGGGTTCACAGTTCTCCTTTCCACTGAGACGCACCGGTCCTGCTTCCATGGCTCCCTGGCTGTTGGCTTCTGGCTCGAAGTCAACCCACCCTCCTCTTGGTGAAAGCCCAAGGAACCGGCCGCCCACCGCAGGCCCCACGGCGGAGCCCTGCTGCTCGCGGGACGGAGGCCCCGCTGTCCGTGCGTGTTCCGAGTGCAAGCCCGGGGCTGGGGGTGTGCGCGCCCCTGGCGTGGAATGAGGAGCGCGGGCTGCACGAGCGGCTCCTGCCGTCCGGCCCTGCTCTCCGTGTTCTCCCCGCTCCGAGGAGGCCCTGCCAAGCTGGGGAAGCGTCGTCTGTGCGCTTCTCTTCCCGTGTTTCCTGCTCACTGACAGGACCGTAGGCGACTAATGCAGAGGCCGGTTACAGGAAGGGGGTGGGCGTGGGGTCTGGCCACACTGCCCCTGAGCCGTAGAGGAAGAAGGGCCGTTGCCGTGTCGCCGTCGTGGCCTCACCCAGAACTCCAGAAAGTACCGGAAACCAACCCCAGCTGCACTCAGGCCACCGCCGGAGAGGACTGTGTACCGGGAGCAACGCCCACATTGATGGGATGAACCCTTAGCACCTCGAGGAGGGTGCGGACGCAGATCCCGTCCGTCGGGGGCCGCAGGCTGGAGGCTGGGACTTGCTCATGGCCCGCCACGCTGAGGAGGCAGGTGAAGGGCTGGGGTCGCGGTTAGAGAACGGACTTGCTGCTGCTGGCACAGCCTCGTTTAAACCAACGGCTTTGGGGCGCCCGGCTGGCTCTGTCAGTAGAGCGTGCGGCGCCTGTTCTCAGAGTTGTGAATTGGAGCCCCACGATGGAGACAGAGTTTACTTGAAAACAAAATCTGGACTCTGGTAGCCAAACTGAGGGTTCCGAGGGGAGGGGGTGGGGGCTGGGGAGGGCACGTGTCGGGGGAGGAGCCCTGGGCGTCCCAGCAAACAACGAATCGCGGAGCTCGGCACCGGGAACTAGGGGTGCACTGGACGCTGGCCAGCTGAACCTGACCAAAAATAAGAAAATGAATAAAAAAGATTTTAAGATTCAGTTTAAAAAAAAAATCTTTAAAAAATAAAACAAAAGCTTTAAATCAAAATATGAATTTTCAAAAGAAGAGCGGCCCCGCCCCCACGGCTTCTCCGGCTCTGGGCCTGGCCGGTGTTGATTCTGTTCTGTTGGTTCGGTTTGTCCCCGTGTCTTCACACGCACATGCTGCATTTCCTCCGTCAATCAACAGAAATGTTAACCTCCCAGCGTGACCCGCTTTCACCAAGCGTCGTCCATGCTGCTGCGAGCACTTCCAGGGCTGCCCTGGGCGACCTCTGTCCGCAGGCGGCAGAACCCATCCCACTTCATCGCCGTCCAGCGCCAGGCGCCGACGGTCCCGGTCTCCAGCCGCCCCTCCGTGCAGCCAGGCGGCCCAGCCCCGGAGCTCTGGAGGCTCAGAGGCCCAGAACACTCCCTCTGAAGCTGAGGGAGGCCCCACGGGTCTGCTGCGGGCTCTCCCGTCGCACGCTGGACCGCCGGCAGCCCCCGCTCAGCGGCGACAACGCTCTCGTTCTCGTTTCTTGCAGGGCCTCTAACTTTACTCTGGACCGTTTTCTGTGTTTCCTCACGCGCCCGCCTTCCAGCGTCTTACTGGGGCCTTAGCAGACTCGAGTCCCCTGACCTCGAAGGCACAGGCTCGCAGGCGCTCAGGTGGCATCTCTCCTCCACACGCACAGAGGGAAAGCAGCGGCCGATGGGCGTGCGGAGCTCACCCTCGGGAAGCCTGGCCTGCGGGAGGAGTCGTGCCGGGGCCCTGCCGAGCTCTGCTCGGGCGTCCGTCCCTGTACCTGCGACCGCTGGCCCAGCAGAAGACACGGAGCCGGGCTCAGGGGCGCGCAGACGCCACACAGGCCGTGGGGAGGACACGGGTGTGCGGCTGGTTCGGCCGCAGTCACAGAAAACCGCAGACAGGGCGGCCCGGCGACGTTTACCTCCTCATGCCCCGCAGGACGGAAGTCCGGGCCAGAGGTTCCCACAGATCCGGGTCCTGGGGATGGGCCCTCTGCCCCCGGACGGCCGCACGCTTGCTGCATCCTTGTGGGCCGCTCCTCAGCGGGTGCCCTGCGAGGGAGGAGAGCCTGGCATCACTTCTTGCGAGGACACTCAGCTTCTGGGGCCGCAGTCCCGTCCCGCGGCCTCACGTACCTTAGAAGACTAAGGTCACCGTCACCAAGTGCAGCCACACTTGGGGGGTCCCCACATATGACTTGGGGGGGCACGGACATGTGGTCCCGACGATAGGCCTCGGCTACTTGTTATTTCTGGGACTTGGAAGATGCTCTTACTCTGGAGATAAAATAGAAGTCAAGGACATTTCTAGGGAGCCTCTCGGGACCGGTCCCCAGCAGACGGTCGTCCTCCTGTCCACGTGGCCGTCCTGTCTGTAACTGGCGGGGTGTTGGTGAGTTTAGGCCCAGGACTCCTGCCTGTAACTGGCGGGGGTGTTGGTGAGTTTAGGCCCAGGCCTCCTGCCTGTAACTGGCAGGGTGTTGGTGAGTTTAGGGCATTTATTTTCAATGAACTAAATGTGAGAATCAAGAATCACTAACGCCCACCACGGGAAGCTTTTCCAGCGCGTTGGAACACGTGAGAATACATTTGGGTTGAGTGACAAGACACCAGATCCGACTCTCCAGTGCCCAGCGCCCCGTTTGCTGTTTTGCCATCTAGAACCTTTTGAACTAAGGGACCTTTGTACCCTCACGGCCATTTTTGCAATGGCTTTAATTACCGTGACATTTTGAAATTACCATGAAGTACTACTCTAGTTTTCAACAACTCCTGCCCTCCGAGGTGTGTGCCAGCCGGAGCCGTGGTGTCCCCGGGCACCACCATGATGCTGACCGTTGTGTCCAAGGATGGAGGGACGCCTGCGCTGAGCATAGAGCCGATGCCATGAGGTTTGATGCAGCTTTGCAGAGGGTGGGCCACATCTCACTGGAAGCCGTGGGTGAGTACAGGGGAGGGAGCGAAGACGGGGTCATCCTGCAGCCACGGAGCCCCAGGTCGGTCCTCTCGCAGGGCTCATCTCCCCACTGACAGTTTTCAGCAACACTTCCTCCACGTGCTCACGATGTCTCATGAGGGACCTACAGAAACACGCGGCTGAAGCATCTGCCAGGAGACCCCTGCCAACCAGAGCCCCTGCGTGTGCGGAACCTCACCGGCTCTTCGGGTCGAACCCTCTGCCTGGCCATGTCGCCAACTCTACAGCCGGCCCACAGGGGCTGCCTCGACTCACTGTCTCTGTGCAGCTGGGGAGGACGGGGCGCTGCCCTCCAGCCCTGTGTGGGCACGCGTGTGCATCCTTGGCCTCACCTTGTGCGGCGGGACCACGCACAGAGCACATGCGGGAGCAGAGCTGCTGAGTCCCCAGCACTGTGCTGCGGGGAAGACACAAGCGTGACTTCAAACATGTGAACACACTTTTAGCGTGACCCTTACACTCGAGCACCCCAGTCCAGCCGAGGTGGGAGGAGGCAGAGCAGTTCCAAGCCCTGGGGGCCAGGTGCCGTTGGGAAAGTTCCAGAGAGCACATCTGTGGGTCCCCCACCAGCGCCCCCTCACCTTTCCTGTGAGTAAAGGGCATCCGGAAAGGCAATGTACCCACAACTCGGGGCACTTAGAGTATGTTTCCAGATATGATCAAAAGCAAGCAGGCAGAACTTTTCCACTCCACTTGTAGGGCTATGTCCTGGGGAGACTGCCCTAGTGTTTACAGGGTGCTGGGGTCCCTACACCAAGCGAGGGCTTGGCTTGCAGGAGCCAGAGCTCTGCTGCTGGGAGTGTCTGGGGACATGACACAGAGGATATGCAGGACAATCCCTGCACCCCAACATGAGAACAACAGTCCTGAACCTGTTGGTGATAGCCCCCAGAACGCGGAAACACCTGCTGAAGACCATGGAAGCCACATGGGAGAGGACGTCCTCTCTCCCTCCCTGCACACTGTCCGCCTCCGCCTCCCTCCGACCCAAACGGAAGCAAACGGAGCAGGAAGGGGTCCTGCTCACTGCCTTCTGCACGCCTCGAGTCCTCCTGCCGTTCACGCTTCCCGGCAACGATGGTGCAGGTCTCAGACGGTCACCGAGGAGCTTTCCTTTGGGCTCTTCCCTGGTGAATGCAACAATTTTTCAAGGAGACGTAAATATAAAAAATAATTGAGGCAAATGTGGAGGCTGCCCAGTTTTCTGGTCTCGCAGCAGTTTTGATGTAAGAAGCTTATATTTAGTTTATATTTCAGTCAAAATAAACACAAAATAACCTTCGATATGCAGGTCCTATGGGCGTCTCTTAGATATATATACACAAATGTATGGATACCCACATCTGTATATGCACCATGTATATACATATGTATTTATAGACATGTAAAGATGTTTCTACGAATATATATATATATATATTTGATACTCTATATAAAATGTGAGTAATTATTTAATTCTACATTCTTTTGAAATCAGAAAACTGTTGAAACTTTCATATAGCTCTTTCTAAAGTTACTTTTTAAAATTTTGAGATCACCAGAAATTCACAACCATTTTTAAGAAATAGTAAAGAGGAAGCCCCTGGGTGACTCAAAAGGTTAGGCATCTGCCTTCGGCTCAGGTCACGATCTAGAATCCTGGGATCGAGTCCTGTATCAGGCCCTGCCTCGAACAGGGAGTCTGCTTCTCCCTTCCCCACTACGCATGTGCGCTCCCTCTCTCTTGCTCTCTGTCAAATAAATAAATACAATCTTAAGAAAAAAAAATAAATAGTAAAGAGAACTATCCTGTACGCCAGTTCCCCCACGGTAATATCTGACGAGACCACAGTGCAGTGTCACAGTCAGGAGCCTGACACGGACCCAGTCGAGAGCTGAGCCTTCGCAGCAGGAGGACCCACACTGCCCCCTTCCCGCCCATGACCTCTGCTCAGTCCCTGGTGACCACTGACTTAGCCTCCGTGTTTTCACTGAACTCTTCAAGAACCTGTTGTACCTGACCCTGTGCAGTGTGTGACCTTGAGAATGTGTTGCTGTCGGCTTAGTTCTATCAAGACGGATCCAGACTGCTGTGTGTCAGCATCCCGTCCATGCTCACTGCTGACTGGCGTGCCACGGTGTGGAGCCACCAGCTCGTGCAACCGCTCGCCCACTGACGGGCATCGGCTGGTTCTTAGTTTCTGGGTATTATGGAACAGAATCAGGAATCAGTTTTCATTTCTCTGAGATCATTACCCAGGAATTCAATCGCTCAGTCAACTGGTATTTGCATGCTTTGTCCTTGAAGAAACAGTGAGACCGTCTTCCCGAATGACTGCGTGTGTGCATTCTCACCAGCAACATGGGAGTGATCTAGCTTTTCCACAACCTTGCCAGCATTTGGTGATGTCACTATATTCTTAATCCAAGCATTTCTGATAGATGTGCAATGGTGTCTCATTATGGTTTCAGTTTGCATCTGCCTAATTGCTAATGATAGTTGGTATAATCTTAGTCATTTATTTGCCATCTGTATATCTTCTTTGGCGAAATGCTTGTTCATGTCTTTTTCCCATTTTCTACTTGGATTGTTTTTTTTTTTTTTTTTTTTTAAACATTGAGTGGTGAGAGCTCCTTGATTAATTCAGATACTTACTTTCCATGGCTATCTGGTTTGGACATATATTCTTCCAAACTTTCATACAGTTAAGGTTTTTTTTTTTTTTTCACAGAGTTAATCTTTTTAATTTTGATAAAGTGTTATTTACAAATTTTAACTTTTAGGGTGCCTGGGTGGCTCAGTGGGTTAAGCCGCTGCCTTTGGCTCAGGTCATGGTCTCAGGGTCCTGGGATCGAGTTCCACATCAGGCTCTCTGCTTAGCAGGGAGCCTGCTTCCTCCTCTCTCTCTCTCTCTCTGCCTGCCTCTCTGCTTACTTGTGATCTCTCTCTGTCAAATAAATAAATAAAATCTTTAAAAAAAAACAAATTTTAACTTTTACAAGTCATATTTTGGGATCTATTTACCTAACCAGAGACCCCAAAGATTTTCTGTTGTTTTTTTTTTCTAAAGTTACAAAACTTTATATTTTGTATTCAAGTCTGGTATATTTTGGGTTAATTTTTGTATCAAGTGTGAAGTTTAGGTCACGGTTCATTTTTCTGAATACGAATGTTCAATTACACCTAACATGATCTGTTGAAAGACTTTCCCTTTTACATTGGATTACTTCTAGGCTTTTATCAATAAATTGTCCATATCTGTGGGTCTGTTTCTGGGTTTTGTGTTTTGTTCCATTAATCTATGTCACTGTCCATCCAGTGACACCACCCAGTCTGGATTATGGGAGCTATATAAGAAGTCTGGGAATCAGACTGGTTCCTCCTTTTATTTTTCTTTTCATGAAAACAAAAACAAAACCCTATCCTAGCTCCTATTTATTTCCATATAATTTTTGAGTAAGACCTGTCCACAGAGACCTGGAAAGCCAGAAAGGGCTGGCAAGATATATTCAGGGCACTAAATGAGAAGAACATGCAGCCAAGAATACTTTATCCAGCAAGACTGACATTCAAAATGGATGGAGAGGGACGCCTGGGTGGCTCAGTTGGTTAAGCAGCTGCCTTCGGCTCAGGTCGTGATCCCAGCGTCCTGGGATCGAGTCCCACATCGGGCTCCTTGCTCTGCAGGGAGCCTGCTTCTCCCTCTGACTCTGCCTTCCACTCTGTCTGCCTGTGCTCGCTCTCTCTCTGACAAATAAATAAATAAAATCTTTTAAAAAAAAAAAATGGATGGAGAGATAAAGACTTTCCAAGACCGGCAAGGCTTAAAAGACTATGCAACCACCAAGCCGACACTGCAGGGAATATTAAGGGGGGTTCTATAAAAGAGAAAAAATCCTAAGAATAGCATTGAACAGAAATACAGAGACAATCTACAGAAAAGAAGACTTCCATGTTAACACGATGTCAATAAAAACGTTTATCTATCAATAATCACTCTCAATGTGAATGGCCTAAATGCACCCATAAAACGGCACAGGGTTGCAGATTGGATAAAATGACAAGGCTCCCTGCAGAGCAAGGAGCCCGATGTGGGACTCGATCCCAGGACGCTGGGATCATGACCTGAGCCGAAGGCAGCTGCTTAACCAACTGAGCCACCCAGGCGTCCCACTACATCATTCTTAAAGGGACTATCCACCAAGATGATCTAACAATTGTAAATATCTATGCCCCCAATATGGGAGCAGCCAATTACATAAGAAAACTGCTAATCAAGATAAAGAGTCATATTGATATGAATACATTAATAGTAGGAGATATTAACACGCCTATCTCAGAAATAGATCATCGAAGCAGAAAAACAATAAAGAAACAAGAGCATTGAATGACACCTTGGACCAGATGGACCTCATAGATATATACAGAACATTCTACCCTAAGACAACAGAATACGCATTCTTCTCAAGTGCACATGGAACCTTCTCCAGAATAGACCACATACTGGGTCACAAATCAGGGCTCAATCGATACCAAAAGACTGAGATTATTCCCTGCACATTCTCAGATCACAATGCTGTGAAACTGGAGCTCAATCACAAGGAAAAGTTCAGAAGGAACTCAAACACCTGGAAGCTAAAGACCACCTTGCTTAAGAATGCTTGGATCCACCAGGAGATCAAAGAAGAACTGAATTCATGGAAACCAATGAGAATGAAGACACTTCGGTCCAAAACCTATGGGATACAGCAAAGGCGATCCTAAGGGGAAATACAGAGCCATCCAAGCATCCTTCAAAAAATTTGAAAAATCCAGAATACACCAGCGTCTCTACACCTTAAAGAACTGGAGAATCAACAACAAATCAAACCAACTCCACACATAAGAAGGGAAATCATCAAGATTAGAGCAGAGATCGATGAGGGAGAAACCTGTAGCTACAAACACTCTGCTAGGGCTCTGATGGGTATCACGTCAAGCCGGCGCTTTACTTTCAATTCGCCTCCACTGTCATGTGTGAACTGAGTTTCTTATGCTCCGCATAAAGTCGAGGCAAAGGTTTCCTTTTGTTACGCCCACTCTGCCAATCGCTGCCTTTCAACTCATGCATTCAATCATCTGTGTTTAATGCATTTGTTGTGTGAGGGATTCATTCTGCATTGTTGTTCTCTATGCTTCTCATTTCTCTATTTTTTTCTGCTTTTCTATGGGCCACTGAGCCAGTAGTTTTAGAATTCACTCTGCTATATTTACAGACTTCTTTAATATCTCTTCATTTGGGGTTCGTTGTGGCTGCTTCGGGGTTACACGACACACATCGTTTACCAGAGTCGGTTCGTGGCGCGCCGTCGGTTCAGGGAAGCGCGGAAACTTTCCTCTGGGTGCCCTTTCACCTCCCCCACCTTGTCTGGAATATAGTTGTTTAAGGATCTCCTCTACGTACATCTAGCATGAAGTAAACAGTGTTAAACGTTTTGTCTCAATCATCAAATACAATTGGGAAAACTTCAGAGGGGAAGAAAAAGGTGTTTGCCAAAATTTTACTCTTTCTGGTCTTCTTTATTTCTGATATTCTAAGATTTTTTTTTCTCTTCTCATTTTCTTTCTGTTTCAACAAATATCTTTAGCCCTTTGTCCAGGGGATATCAGCAGGCAGAAAAAATTTCTTGTTTTTCCTTTATCCGAGACTGTCCTGATACACCCTTCCCTCCTCAAGGACGTTGTTGCTTGGCTGGGATTCGGGGCCGAGGCACCTTCCTTTCAGTGAGGGCGGAGGTCTGCCCGCCTGCCCAGGCCTCCACACTCTCATCCAGAAGTCCGCTGTCACCTGGATCACGTTTTCTTAATAGGAAACATCTCATCTCTTTCAAAACTGCCCACTGCCTTGAGTTCTCAGAAGTTTGAGAATGATGTGTTTTGGCTAAGTTCGGGGGATTCTATTCTGGTCAATGTTTTATTCTGGGCAGCGTGGCTCAGCCTTGCGATTTCAGGTTCATGCCTTTGCTGCATTTGGGAAGTACTCAGCGGTTACCTCTCGGGGAGGCTTCTGGTCGCTGTCTTTCTGAGCCCTGCAGTGGCCGGAAGCACCCATAGTTCCCTGCGCTCTGGTAACTGTCATTCTGTTTTCTCTCCATTATTCAATTTGGGCAATTTCTAGTATTCTGTCTTCAAGCTTACTAAATTTGTTCCGCTCAAGTTAGTGTCCTATACAGCCACTGATTTATTTTTCAAGGAAATCACCGTAGATTTTGCTCTAAGATTTCCGTTTGGCCCTTCTCCATACTTTCTTGTTATCTTCGGAGATGTCCCATTCTCTTCCTCTGCGTGGCCTGTGTTCATGCTGCTCACCGAAGCCCTTCGGTCAAGGCTGCTTTCGTGTCGAGTGATGCGGATGCCTGTGTCTCCAAGCGCTGGGTCTCCCGATCGCCCCTTTCCCACTCGGTTTGGGATCCTCCTCGTGGGCGGGACTGAAACCTCCGTATTTCCTACCGTGTTGAGACTGCGGACTGTATTTACAGGCTTAGATTTTCCAGCATGATGCAGCAGAAGATGGGGAAGACGTAGGAAGTTCCTGTTTCCTCACAGACGTCTAAGGTGTGGGGGGTCCTCAATGCAGCTGGGGGGGGCATTCTGGCTCCCTTGTGGCCCCCGCGTCCACCATGGTGGGGTGGCCTCATTGCTACTGGGCAGTGGAAGTCCGACCCTCCTCTGGGCCCCTCTGATACCAGCCCAGCAGACAGAGGAGCCACATGCCCTGGTTACCTCTGACGGCCGTGACAATCTTCCAGTCTCTCGACTTGGCTTTCTGCAGCAGCGCCTGGCGGGGGCCTGGGGAGGCTCATCACGGTCTCACAGGTGCAAGCCCAGTCTTGCTGCTTGGCCCTCGCTGGTGCAGGTTAGGTAGATGCCACAACTTCCATATGGCCTCTGGATGCTACTGTCTCAAGACCACTGTCCTGCTGGGCTGCTTCTCTCCTAGGCACCTGACTAGAGAGAGACGACTTTTATCGGACTTTTCCTGCCCCTGTTGGCAGTCCCGGGTGGCTGGCTTCTTCAGCTCCAAGGCTGGACACACGGGGCAGAAGGAAATCAGCGAACTCACCACCATGTCATGCCTTGTGTCCCCAGGTCCCCAGCCAGTCGCTCCTATTTCCACCTTTCAGGGTCTCCGTGTACTTGTTTCACACATAAAACCCAGAGAGTCTGGGGACAGGAAAAATGCATTCTGTCCCCCCAGAAGCAGATCTGCTGTCACTCATTTATCTCCAAAAGAATCTCTTTTATGATTCTTGGGGATATGAGCATCTTAAAAATCAGTTTTTACTCCTATTTGAAAGGATACTGATTGACTATGCCACTTTTGTGACATGACACTCTGGCCCAGTATAAAAACGTTCCTTATTTTCAATATCCCAAATTATCTTTCTTAAAGGCACATAGTGCTAGACTGTGATTTTCCATTGTTTGTCAAAAATTCCTGTAGTACCGAAAATGCCATTTAATATTGAAATGCGTACCGTTCTTCTTTGTTTGTATTTTAAAATTTCCTCTTCCTCTTTCCACCACTTCTGGTCTTCCTCCTTCCTTCTTCGATTCCATATACACAACGTGGCCAAGAGATGGACGGCTCCCTTGACCCTAGGGCTGGTCCTTCCGCACTGCAGCGGCCTTGGGAGCAGAGAAGGTGACCAGGAAAGGCACCTCCACACCCCCCACCCCGTCTCCTGTGCGGAACGTTGTGCCTCACTAAGCCAGCAGCCCCGAGCAGGGCTCAGATCGTGACCTCCCCAAACATTCCACGAACTCCAGAAGCCGGGGTGGACCACCAGCCAGGCATGGAGGGATCCGATTAGGACTATTAGGAAATGACATATCTGTGTTTGCAAAGTTTGAGAAGAGACCGCTCGGGGCTTCATCGGGACCTGAAATCATACTTTGTGCATCTTTGTAAACTACTTATCCTCATCTGCGTAGACTCTGTGAAAGCCAGAGGCTCCTTTACCACACTGATGTTTACCCACAGCACGTGGAACCAAGTCAGGGCTCCATTCTTTGGAAAAAAAGATGAACAAATGCATTTTTTACCTTCAAGACCAATGCTTTCTGCAACAGTGCATTTTCTTTTAGAAAAATGTTCCTGATTCTCAACAGCACTCACGGACCCGAGACTCTGCTTACCTTGATGGAAACACCTTTTCCTCAGTGACACTTCTAGTCACTTGAGGTCTCGCGGCAGGACCCAGCAAGCTCTCACAAACTGGTCTGAGACCTTAAGTGAAGAGTCCAGGCCATCGGCCTGAAGCAGAATCACCAAATTCAAATGTTTTCCAAGGATGAATTCCAATTACACCCAAAACATACTCTTAAAGGGAGGTAATGGTCTATAGCCCCATGAAAACTACAAATGTATTTCCACAGCTGAGACCCACATATTTCTTAGAATCATTTCCATGCCCACCGTTTCGAAGATGTAGGCACAGCCCTGCACGACATGGAGGCATTGCTCAGAAGCAAGACCACATGGCTCAGGAACGCAGCCTTCGCTCCTGAAAGCTGGAGCAAGCATGTAGGTGAACCAGACTGGAGCATCCTTGGGGCAGAATAAATCTGGACGTTTAAAATATATATTTATATAAAGGGCAATTTCCCATTCTAATAATTATTTAATGTTGGATGAAGGTTATCAACATACAATGTGAAATTGCTGAAATTTTAAGATTAAGTGAAGAAACGGCCCCAATCCTGGACTTGTTTTGTGGATGACTGATCAGCTGGATACTTTTTGGAGGGCTCTCTGCTCACACATCATACGGGAGCCCGTGATTCCTGCCAGCACGAGGGTGGACTATTTGCAGGGAGCAGGGAGCTTGCTGGCCAGCTTTCTCCATTTCTCTCCTCCTTGGCTAGAGTGAATGTTTGGTAATTTGCAAAATAAATAGCACAACATTTCTGAGCACTCAATTCTGTGCTGACAGATATACAAATGTGGAGAGCATTAAGGAGGCATCCAGCATTTTCAATAATGCATGCTCTCCATCACTTAATTATTTTGAAAACATCTGTTGAAGGAAAAGATGTTCCAGAGGGGAATTAAAAAGTCAAACGCATCAGTGGCTGTGTTAGCCACGTTTCACTCTCTAAAGAGACCCAGAGACCAAAGGGCTGCAGAACCCAGGGCGCCGAGTAAGACGGAGCAGAAAGCAGCCCCGGCACTGCCCGTGTCATGCTGGACCCACGGGCCCGGGTGGCCGTGACAGGGTGGGTTGAACGAGCTCAGCACTACGGGCCGCCCAGTGTGCCCACGGCGTGTGACCATGGTGGCATGTCTGCCGGAAGGGCCAGGTCTGCCTAGGGACATGACACAGGATTGTGTAGTGTAGGTGACGATGGTGTCGTGTAGGTGCCAAAGCGGACTTGTCCAAGAAGGACAGAGGCAGGAGGGAGGTGACGTAGCAGTGGGGTCACATGCTATGGTTTTGCCGAGTTGTGCAGTAGGGTTTCCTGGGGTTAGGGCAGCCCCAACGTCGCTGGCAGGAGCTAAGCGTCAGGGGAATGAGAAAATGCTGCTAATTGCCTCATTTGAAAAACCAAGACCGTTGCAAACTCTGCCAAAGGCTGCCTGTGCCAATGTTTGTATATTGGTGACTTCCGTGACCGAGCCAGACGCCTTCAGAAACCCCCACAAGGGGAGACGGGCGTCGAGCCGCAGAGCCACGCTGCTCCCTCTCGCCGGCTCCTCGTCCACCACCAAGACGGCCTTCCTCACTCCCCTGATGTTCGGGGCTCAGGTTCGTCCTCGGGGGCCGAAGATACAGAGAAGAGCTTCGTCTCAGTCCTGCCCCAGCCGCTGCTGCAGGCTGCAACGTGCTTGGGTCCCGGCGCGTGGACGGCGGTGCGCGACGCGGCGTGAGGACGGGGTCGGCCACAGGACCGCGCGTCCTGTCTCTGGACGTCCCTGTGCTGGCTCCCTGCTGCCCCTCTCGTCCTCACTGCTCCGCGTTCAGTCAGAAAGTTTCTTTCAATTCGCTTCAATGTAGCCCTTCTGGAGGGACAGACCAATAAGCCCAGGAGAGGGGCGAGCGCGAGCCCGTGTCTCCCTCCCCGCCGCCCCTCCCCCTGGTCATGCTGCCTGCCTTTCTCTCTTATAAATAAATAAAATGTATTAAAAATATTCAGGAAAAAAATATTTAGGAGCAAGGAAAACTACTTTTTAAAGAGCCCATAATTCTATCTCCTAGTCTCCTCTTTAAAAAGCCATTCGTGTTGGTCTTTACAGCGTCTGCTGCAGGAACAGGTTTCCCACATTAGAAACTTGGTCGCCGGGAAGACGTCTGCTGCCCCATGACACACCTCATCCACACCGACGACTCGTTAAAATGTGGCCCAGTAAACAGGTGATGATTAAGTGAGCGGTGCGACACGGCCAACAGCCCCAGTGCAGTTTGACAAAGAATACGGTTTTCTGTCTCCCGTGTCTTCAGCGTTCCGGGCAGGGGAGCGGACACCTGGCCGGTGAGCAGTGCCGGGTGCGGGCGGGCTCACTGCCCCACACCCCAGACCCGACACTGGGCGAGCAGGTCCGGGGGCTGCCCAGCTGTCCTCACCTCTCTTGGCTCCCACAGGATGGTCCCCCAGAGGGACACACGGGCCTGCGTCCTTTTTCTGAAGACGTCCTAAGTAGACAGATTGTTGGAGAAGCAAGGACGGGAAGCATCCGTTAGAGTGATCCGAAGTTAGTTGGAAATCTGAACACTCAATGCTACAGAACTCTTAAATATGTGGGCGAATTACTTCACATTCTAAAGGGAGAGAACTGCGTGTGTGCTATATCTGCATAAAAACAAAATAGAATTCAGCACTTCTAAGGTGCATCGGGTGACCGCATGGTACCGTATGTCACTTACAGATTCGTATTTAATGTGATACTTGCGTGATATCTGACCTATATGGAAAGATGTCCATTAAACATACATTTAAGGGTTACGATATTTTTTGTATATTTGAAAATTAACTCACTTTAATAAATCCTTAAAAATTTAAATAATTTTAGATCTTCACAGTATCAAAGGAAGGACATACGTTTCATTTTAAAGCCTGAACGTGAAATGTCCGAAACGGCGGGAGTCACGTAAGCGTGTGGGGAGGGTCTGTGCCGCGGGCGTGGCTGGGACGAGTCCCCCCCGGCTCCCCGTCAGGGGCCTGACAGGCGGCAGAGCCGGCGCCGTCAGTGTGCACAAGCACAGCCTGTCTACGGGGGGAGCCAGAGACTACGGAAGGATGTGCGGAGCTCGGCACAGGTGCTGTCCCTGCGCCGGGGGCTGGCAGAGCGGGGCACACCCGTGACCCCCAAGCAGAGAGCCCAGCAGACCCGGGGACCGAGTGTGGAGAAAAGGAGAGTGCGGGGGACAAAGACCAAAGGAAAATCCGAGAGAGACAGCGAAGGCGTCCTGTGCGAGAGCCAGGTACACCGACCTCCCCGAAGGGGACTGAAGCAGCGCCAGCTCCTGCGGAGTGTTAGAAGGAAGTTGGACGTCCCGTTGGTCTCACTCCCTGGACATATCACGAGGCAAATGCTGACATCAGATATGTGTGTGTGTGTATGTGTGTGTGTCTGTGCACGTGCCCAAGTGTGCCCACCTGTGTGTGTACACGCATACATGAACACGTGTGTGTGCATGTGTGCGGTCGCCGGTGTGGGTGGCCCCTCTGAGATCCGGGAGGGAGGAAGGGGGACAGCGTGGAAACCAGAAGAGACTCAGGAGAGCAAACAGCTGCAGAGGAACATGACTGTCTTTCGACGTCCAGCCAGAGCCTCCACGTCTAGACAAAGTTTGTTTTGGCAGAGCACAATGAAGAAGTGACGCGGTGAATTTAAGCAAGAATTTTTTTTTGTTTCCCAGTGAAAATCAATGCTTTCAGCCCATCAGATTTCTTTGCACAGACTTTACACAGTATTTACATCCACTCTTATTGGGGCTCTGCTAAAGTTGGGAAGTCAAATAAGCACGAGCTTATGAAACACAATGACCAAAAGGGGGATGACACCACACCAGGGAAGTCGAGATAGTTTTGGGAGGTGGGATGGGTTCACAAACTCGCAGAACGGAGGAGCTGGCAGCAAAGCCGGGGAAGCAAAGACAGGTGGCCCTGCCAACTGCAGAAGACAGAGCCTCGAAGAAGATCTGAAAGTCAGACGTAAAGTCCGGGAGAACGATGGGCATCTTCGGACTTTACAAAGAAAATGAGCAGATGCTCTCCGCCTCCCCACACAGAAGGGCCTGCCCTGCCCCCAAACACACGGACTGTCAGGAACAGAGAGACCCACTCCCTGGAGGGGTCACCGGGAAGGGCTCTGGTCCCTGGGACACGTGCCCCACTGAGGATGTGATGAGGGGTCTTTGTGCAAACAGGAGCTACTTGGGAGGCATCCGGCCTCTTGTCCGGGCTCCACACATACTGACAGGGACTGGGAAAGCAACCAGTCCAGGCAGGGAATGCCGAGTTCCTCGTGGGTTTCAGACTGGGCTTCTTTCAGCAGGAGCAATAATTTCAGACACATTAATTCAATTATTTCAAAGTACTCCCCACGTTTAAGTGTGAAGGCAAGCTTCACAACTGTTTTCAACTTTTCAGTCTTAGTAATGTCTTGTTCACTTTCCTCCTGAAGCTTCTGACACTGTGTTTCTGGCAAGAGGCTGAGATGGGGATCCAGAACCCAGCACACAGCTTGGAGAAAGGGGGCGAGTGCTTGGTGTGGTGGGCGATTAGGAGAGCTCCCTGGAGACAGGCCTGGCCTTGGGGAATGTCCTCCTCCCCGACTGGGGGAGGACAGAGGCTTCTCCTCCTTAAACAGGACTGTCCAATTGCTCAAAGAATTCTCTAGCTCCAGCTAAAGTTTGGGCACAGATAATTGATAGGCAGAAGAAAATTATGGAAGACAGGAGGAAAAAACCACCTAAGATTCTGTACAAAGAGAGGAAACCACAGTCTTTGTGTGTCTTTGTGAATGTATGTACATGGGCTGTGTTGGGGGGACAAGCCCACCAAGCCCTTGTCTTTCGCAGAAGAAAGTCAACACAGTTTCTAATTCTAAAGAATCGGAAAATAGTGGTATACGTGCATTCTTTAAAAAATATAAAGTTGAATGCTAGGGGAAGTACCTAAAAGAATTAAGAGCTGATTCTTTTACCCAATGAAGCAGGAGTTGGGGTCGGGGTAGAGGTGGGTTGGGCAGAGGATGTTTGCAAAGTTCACCTTGCAGCGCGATCTAACACTTGAAACTGCGCGTGCATTAATGGGACTTTAAGTCAGCAGCAGACGGGCCGTGGCGGGGTGGCTGGTAGCTGGGTGCTGCTCCCCGGACTCCGTCTCCACCCCAGACACAGCAGCGTGGTCAACCGCTTGGCGGGCAGCCCTGTTATCTGCTTTCTGAACGGAGCGCCCTTGCTGTTGCCGTGATGAACGAATGAGTGATGTCTTCGACCTACCTGGACACCTGGAGGATGGGAGACCGTGTCCGTCATTTAGCCAATGGTCTCATGGCGCCTTGTCAGCATGACCCAGCAGAGGAGGGAATTAAATTTGTTGCCAAAAAGACCCAAAAGAAGGGAAAGAGCTCTGTGGATGGAGTCGGTGGGCTTCAGTGCAGGGGGTTTGTATGCATGTAAGGCTCATGGACAGAAGGGAAGTGACGGAGCTGCAGTCTGTGTGCGGCTGGTCGGCTGAGATGTCTCAGTGTGCGGTCAGCCAGCAGAGATGCTTGCGGACACCCACCATCCCCGCAAGGTGCACAGCTGGACCCATGCACACCCTGTGTCGTCCAGTCAGCTGTGCCGTACGGCTTCCTGGAGTTGCTTGCCATGCCTGAGCGTGCCATTATAATAACCAAGCTTGCCAAATGTTACTTAAAAGGCAAAGCATGGATCTGAGTGGAAAGTGAGTTGTTGTTTCTCTGGAGCCTAAGTTCAATGTGGTCGGTCAAAGTGAGTCGGAGGAACAAGTTCTTGGCTTCTTTGAAGACAGTGAAATGGGCGACTGTCCTGGAACACTGGGCTTGCTGTGCAGGAAAGACACGAGGAGGTGTGGACAGTAACCACTGCGGAGCGCACAGCCCAATTGCTCAACGATGTCCGGGTAACTCGGGCTGAAGTGCGGCGGGTGAATCGGGCAGATGCGTAATATGGGCATGGAGATTCCAACCACGTTCTCTGCTCACCTTGAGAAAGAAGCCGTTGAATCAGCCCTTGCTATCTTTGTTCACTGATGAAACACTTATTTTCACAGAAACTTTTACGGAAAGGAAACTGTTTATTTTGTTGTGGTGGAGAAAAAGGAAAGTGCTTCTAAGTTAAAGTATCTTCTCCTCAGAGGGCTGCACCTGTTGGAAGATGGAGTGCCACCAAGACACACCAGCCTCCCGCAGAAGCGCCCTTCCCTTACCTAACTTTGGAAGAGTGTTTTCCCAAGCTCCTCATTGGAATACAAGAGCAGGAAAGGAAAGAACAAAAAAGACTGCATCATCAGAGGTCTCAAACCCATCGTAATGGGATTAATATACAGGCAATTGAGTCCTTACTGAAAATTTATTTGAATCAATTGATATGAATTTTCATTACAGTAAGACTGAAATCTATAAGGAGCAAACTGGGGAGACCATTCCGAAGATTGTCCTTTGCAAAATATTTTTATCTGGATTATAATTCTGTGCCATGATATACTATACTATAAACATTGATTATTATTAATTACTCACTTTAATATATGCCCACCAACACACTTAATGTTTTATAGTCATCTTGCTGAATCCTACAACAACCCCATAAGTCAGATCATATTAGAATTTCAATTTTACAGGTGAGAATCTAGGGGTGCTTAAGTAACACGATCAGATGAGAAACGTTGTAGGTGGTGGGGTTAAGATTCCAATATGAGAACTCTCCTTTCTAACCCCCCAGACTGACTAGTGAGGGATGTTCCACTAGGGTTTTGATGGATTCCTGTCTCACACTGAGGCCTTTCACCCATTTAGTGTTTATCTGTCTGTGAGCTGTATGGGAACACTCAAGTTTCATTCTTCTGTATAAAGCTGTCCAATTCTCCCAGCATCATTTATTGAAGAGATTGTCTTTTTTCCACTGGATATTTTCCCTGCTCTGTTGAAGATTAGTTGACCATGGGTTGAGGGTCCATATCTGGGCTGTCTACTCTGTCCCATTGATCTATGCCAGTGCCATACCGTCTTGCTGATCACCACTTTATCACACAGCTTGAAGTCTGGAATTGTGATGCCTCTAGCTTTGGTTTTCTTTTCAACATTACTCTGGTTATTTTGGGTCTTTTCTGGTTTCATACAAATTTTAGGATTATTTGTTCCAAAGCACTTTGACAAATGCCATTGATATTTTGATTGGGATGGTATTGAAATTATAGATTGCTCTGGGCAGCACAGACATTTAATGATGTTTATTCTTCTGATCCATGAACATGAATGTTTTTCCATCTTTTTGTGTCTTCTTCAATTTCTTTCATAAGTGTTCTGCAGTTTACAGAGTATAGACCCTTTACCTTTTTGGTTAAGTTTATTCTAAGACAAGAGAAACTAAGGTAAAAATGAACTTTAGGGACTTTATCAAGATAAAACCTTCTGCACAGCAAAGGAAACAGTCAACAAAACAAAGAGGCAATGCACGGAATGGGAGAAAATATTTGCAAATGACACTAGAGACAAAGGGCTGACATCCAAGATCTGTAAAGACCTTCAAACTCAACACCCAAAAAACAACCAATCAAGTCAAAAAATGGGCAGAAGACATCAACAGACACTTCTCCAAAGAAGACATAAAAATGGCTAACAGACATATGAAAAAATGTTCATCATAACTGGCCATTAGGGAAACTCCAATCAAAACCACACTGAGATACCACCTTACACCAGTTAGAATGGCCAAAATTGACAAGACAGTAAGTAACAAATGTTGGAGAGGATATGGACAACAATCTTCACAGGCAAAGCTGGGGAGCGGTTTTTGCCTTATATATTGCACCACATACCTGTTGTTAGGTGTATATATGTTTATAATTGTTAAATTCTCCTGGAATGTTGGACATTTTATCATGAGAACAGGAGACTCTGTGTTTTTAGCGATGCTCTCAGACAGAAGTCCCCTTTGTCTGATATTAGTAGAGAAAATCTGGCTTTCTTGTGCTTAAAGATGACATTTTCCCCCTAATTTTTTGCTTTAGTCTGTTAATGTCCTAGTACTTGAAACACATCTCTGATAGAGTATATTTTGGCTTTGCTTTATTATTCAGACTGAAAATCTCTGCCTTTCCTGAAGGGTTTAGTTCATTTATATTTAATGTAATGGTGGGTATGGCTTCATTTGGGTCTGTCTTTTTTTTTTTTTTTTTTTAATTTGTCTCATCTATCTCTGTTCCTCTGTTTCTTTTTCCACCTCTCATTAGTGTTAAGCAAATATTTATTAGTCTCAATGGTGGCCAGGAAAATATAGCCCTTGGGTCTCTGACTACTTAGAGACTGACCACTCCAGTTAATAGACTGCGCACATCAGCTGGTGAACGTGAGTCCATCACTGTGCTTGCGTCTGGGCCATACTTCTGACAGCCAGGTCCCGATCAGTGAGTGTGGCCAGCCCACACCTGCCCCACAAGGAACTTCTCAATTGTACTTTTGCTTGAGGATTCCCCATTATTATTGTCACCATTTTATTAGGCTTGCGTTGCAGAATAAGACTTCTACTCATCCTTACTTCCTTCTCCTCTCTTCTGCATCATGTCTGGTAACTATCCCAGCCCCATATTCCTTTCTAGGTATTTCTCCCCCCCAAGTTTCTGAGATGTTGAATCCCATCTTGGTGTTTGCTTCTTGGAGGAACTGAATTAATATAACATTGTATTTCAATTCTTTTACTGGTTTCCTTGCTGGATCTCTGCATTAATTTTTAGTTATTGCTTTAGAGATTACAATATGCATCTTAACCTTAATACCATCTGCTTAGAGTCAATACTCAATTACTTCAGGTTAAATGAGGAAGAAAAACACACGGTGATACATGGACAAGGTGATAATTTCCCAAGAGAAAAGTTTGAGAGGGAAAAACTTTCAGGGAAATGTTAGAACATACAACATTGCCTAAGAGAGAAAAGAACTTGGACCAGAGTGGACAAGAAGAGTGGCCTAAGAGGTTGGAGATGAAACAAAATTAGCATATAGTGCCCCACACCACGCACTATTCCATTTCATCTCCACAGGACCTGTAAGAGGAAGAAGCATCTAGTGTTTCCACTTTGAGGGTAAACAGAGGCCAGCTCACATTCTCATGGTCACACAGCAACAGCGAGCGCTGAGGTTGAAGCCCCAGTCTGCCTTAGGGATAAAGGGCTGTTGATCGTGGTTTGGGCCTCGAGGGATCAGGAACCACATCAGGAACAATGAGGTAAGACATCACATGAAGGGCGGTGCTTCTCACTCATGCCTTTGTGACAGGTTCTCAGCGTGGCCCTCCATTGTCTCCCCTGTCAGTTCTCAGTGAGGCACAGGGCTGAGGCTGAGAAGGGAGGCGGCTGGACCCCTTCCAGGCTGAGCTTTAGGATACAACATTCTAGGGCTCCTGCATGACCTACAAAGCTCATCACAGTCATGGGGTCCCATGGAAGCATCTGGAGCCAAAGGCTGGTGGTGAAAGGAACATGTGCTCTGACAACCCCCTTTGCAGCTCTGGGCACCCTCTGGAGCCAGCACAGGTGTTCGGCCACTAGTTCAGAGACCGGTGCAGGGGCTGCGTGGGCGGGCTTGACAGCCTCCAGGTCGCTATGCATCTCAGCACTAATTAGTCAGGTGCCAATGGGCCAGATTTTTGTGTTTAAAAATAAATAACCTTGGCCTTCAAGTAGACATCAGACCCTACAGAGAGGAAGAAGTTGGCTCCTAAAATTGCTGTGGCCTCTTCCTTTAACTTGGGAGTGCGGTAAGGTGTGCCTGGGCAGCCCTGGTGTCACCGGGCACAAGGGCCTGTGTAGCGACTGCCCCCACCTGTGCCCTGGGGCAGAACACCACCTGCAGCGTCTGGGCGAAGGGGCAGCCACGGGCCAAAATGCCCAACAGGCTTGGAAAACACACCAGCGACTCAAAAACTCAACCATTGTGCCTTTAGAATTATTTGTTTAAAATATTCCCACATATATGTCTTAACATTACAAGTAAAATCAAAAGTTTTCAGAAGGGAAGGGCATCTTAGCATGAAAATGTAGATTATTTGAGCTCTAAATGTAGAAGTCTCATTTCTAGTCCTGCAGCTCAGCCACACCCTGTCTCCCACAGCCTAACTAGGGAATATTTGGTTGTTTTAAACAATAAATTCACCAAAATTAACATAAAATGTCAATTGTTGCATTTGCCACTCACAACTGCTATGTGTGTGTTACTACTGGTATTCCCGGAATAGCAGGAGGATAAGGGGTGTCTGTGGCACGGGTCGCTGCCCCCACTGGCCCAGCATGTTCATCGCCCCCTCTTCTTGCCTGTAGGAAGTTTTCTATCTCTTGCAGAAATGGGTGCACACCGTGGGTGCGTGCACACGTGTGTGCACAGTGTGGGTGCGTGCACATGTGTGTCTGTCTGTGGATGTCAGTGGTGGTGTTGGGAGGGAGACAGCGGGGCAGCCATCCGGAGGAAGGAGGAGCGCGTATCACTGACAGCAGCCCGTACACTTTCAGTCACTCCCTCGGAAGCTGGAAGAGCAGCTTACCTCCGAAACAGAATCTGGAATTGTGTGTTCGCCACCACCCCCCTCATGAACTCTCCAATG
>NC_081568.1:1369272-1370212 GCF_022355385.1 Mustela nigripes
CTCCTTCTCTCTCTGCCACTCCCCTGCTCGTGCTCTCTCTGTTACACCCTCTCAAATAAATAAATACAATCTCTCAAAAAAGAATTTAAAAGCATATAGGAGAATATTATGAACATTTTATGTTAACTTTTAGACAGCTTAGATGAAGGTGGAAAATCACCAGAATGACAGAAATTATTGAAACTGACTCAAAGAACTAGATAATTGGAACAGATCTGTAACAATCAGAGAAATTAAACTAACCATTAAAATACAATATCTTGGGGCGCCTGGGTGGCTCAGCGGGTCAAGCCTCTGCCTTCGGCTCAGGTCATGATCTCAGGGTCCTGGGATCGAGCCCCGCATAGGGCTCTCTGCTCAGCAGGGAGCCTGCTTCCCCCCCCCCCCCCCGCCTGCCTCTCTGCCTCCTTGTGATCTGTCTCTCTCTAATAAATGAATAAAATCTTTAAAAAAATACAATATCTTGACTTAAAAAATGAAGGTCCAAGTAAATTTATGCATCAATTTTATAAAATATTGGAAGAAGAAATGAATCTTCAAATGCTTTCAGAGAAGAGTTGAACACTCACCCTCTTGAATCAGTATTTAGCATATACTGAAATCATACAAACACATGGCAAAAAGCAAAACAAACTGTAGACCAATATCCCAAGTGTCTATAGATTCAAAAATTCTTAACATAGTATTATTATCAGGTTAAATCCAACCACATAGTTCAAGTGGGAATTATGGAAGGAGTGCTCAGTTGGTTTAAATCCAAACACTGTCTTAAGTGTTCTCAGCACACACACAAATGTAATTATGTGAGGTGAGGGATATATTAGTGAGCTTGATTGTGTTAATTATTACACAAGACACACTTATATCAAAATACCACAATGTGCACCCCAATGTTCACCAGCAATGGCCACAACCACCAAACTGTGGGAAGAGCCAAGGA